>NC_079495.1:67746614-68031832 GCF_030052815.1 Hevea brasiliensis
CAACCTTAAGTTCCCTCTTTACTTATTCCGTGCCTAAGTTTATGGTGCGTGTTTCATCTCCATAAGGCACGAGGTAAGGTTCATCGTTTTCATTGCTTTCCTCTGTGAGCTCTACCTCAGAATCACTCGAAGTAATGGCAGTTATGGGGATTTCAAAAATAACCAGAGGAATCTCTGAGTCTATTGGATTGTTAGGTGTTAGATGAAAGGTCCTGAATGAACGAAAATAGAATATATTATAAAGATGGAATTCAAATGAAGAGCATAAAAAGGATTTGGAAATAAATGCGCTATTAATTCATTAAAAATTTATGTCATAAGAAAAGGTTCCATTTACAACGTTACACTTGCCACCATGGACAAAATGATCAAGTGTAGATAACCAAAGGTACTTTACTCGAAATTGAGTACAGGGATGTCCTCTGCCGTCCAGTTGTCCAACTCTTGCCCCTCAACTATTGGCGAGACCAGAGCCTCATACAAGGATTCTAGGTGGATGACGTCAATGGATGGTTCATCAGGTGATTCTTCAACCTCTGTCGGATTTTTGATGACCGGTTTAGTGAAGACATCTGTGATCCGCAGGACTACCTCCCTTTTTCCCATTTTCCAGTCAAACCTCTGATCCCGAAGTCTATTCCTCATCCAGAATCGCCCATCCATAAGGGCGTCCTCCTCATAACCCAATCCGTAACAGCCTACCTTCTGGATAGCCGATATTGGTTCCACGATTCCTTGCAAAGCGGTCCCCAAGCCTTTGCCCTCTTGATACCCATTCTTTGACATTACTTTGGCCACCATAGCCATAGCCCCCTCCTTCCCGGTGTCTTATAATTCGAGGGCCTGGAAAGAACTTTCCAACGACTCTTCAGCAGCTTCTACATAGGGAAGTGATTGTGGCTTGGTGACTAATATGGCTTCTTCTCCTTTCACCGTGATGATTTTGCCGTCCATGATGTATTTTATTTTCTGACGCAAAGTTGAAGGAACAACATTTGCAAAATGGATCCACGGCCTCCTCAACAACATAGTGTAGGCCGGCTCAATATTCATCACCTGGAATGTGACGTTGAAAGTACATGCACCGATTTGAAGTGGTAAGTCAATATCCCCCAGGACTTCTCTTCTTGTACCGTCAAAGGCTCTTACTACCATAGCACTTTGACGTATATCTGATTGGTCAACTGGCAGCCTAGCCAAGGTAGCACTAGGCAGTACATTGAGAGCGGATCCGTTGTCAATAAGTACCTTGGCTACTATACAACCCTTACATTTCACTGTCACGTGCAGAGCTTTATTGTGCCTTAAACCCGCAGGGTCTATCTCGTCTTCCGAAAAAGTAACAAAACTGGATGCTTGGATTTGCCCTACTATCTTTTCAAACTGCCCCGGTGTGATGTCTGGGTTTACAAAGGCTCGATCTGTGATTCTCTGCAAGGCTTGTCGGTGGACTTCGAGCTCAGGATCGGTGATATGAAGTGAAATTCGGGCAGGTGTCTTTCTCAACTGCTCCACTACATTATACTCACTCTGTTTCATTATTTGGAGCAGCAGTTCTTCCTCTTCTTTATGTCCGGCAGGCTCTACTTCCTCTGCCTTCTCAGCCTCCTCTTTTGTATTATTTAGTGACTCTCCCATTTTTATTTTCCCTTTCCTCTTTTCTCTCTCTTCGTTCCCGTAACACCTCCCACTTCGAGTTACGAACTCGACTTCTTGCTCAAGCAAGGAGGATTCTGTGGTAGTTCGGGGAGTAATACTGGTGGTAGGTCCGGCATAAGTCATTCTAAAATGCTCATGAGGAGTAAATCATGGTTTTGGCGGTGCTGGAGGTGAGGCAAGATTAGGAGCTGATGTACTGCTTGACGCTTCTTGGGTGAAGACTTGGAAATTGTAGTTCCAAGGTATGGCGTGGGTGTTGGTAACAGGGAGCTGAGATGGGGCTCGGATAACCGTTACTGGCGGCGAGGCTACTGGGGGATTGGGGACAAAGTAGGTTAATTTAGGGTTGGGGGTAGAGGTATTTTGGCCAAACTCGGTCAGGTTTACTTCGCCTCCACTTTTAATCTCCTTTGGCATCTTAAAATTTTGAGGGACAAAGAAATTGCACTCTCGATGGAATCCCGCACAGTCTTGTAACTCATGATCACCTGCCCCTCCATGGTAAGGACATCCCATACCGTTTCCTGATTCGGATATCTGAGGGCAAAGATAACGTTCACTCATTGCCATGGCAAAAATTTCCTCAATGGGCTGTCTCCGGACAATCTCGATGACAATCTGACCCGATCCATGAGTCTGAATGTAGAGTGCCTGGTGAACCAGCACATAGTCCGGGAAAAGGCTCACCGCCTGGGTAAAGAGGTCGAGAAGAAGAGTCAAGAAGTGGTATCCCTCCGATCCCAACTCTCATCCGCTCAGGATTACATATCTCAAATTGAGGGGCGTATGAAGTACTATGAGGATAAGCTGGCCGAACAGGTTCATGTTATGGCTGAAAATGATCGTGCTCTTGGAGAAGTTCAGCGCCCGAGCCAACGGTTGCTCGGCCGCTCACCCATCGAGGAGCTTAAGGCAAAAGATGAATAGAAGGTGACCGGACTAGCCGGTGCTTATGTGAATGCTCACAAGGATCTCTTGGCCGAGCCTGCTGCTACCTGCAGGAGGACTTCTCTTGGATGGCCGACTGCTCCTGAGGCGAGGGTGAGGATAGTGAGGAGGAGGCTGAGGGTGAGGAAGAAGACGGACAAATTGTAGATCAGGCTGGGGGTGATCCTCCAGCTGAATAACTTGTACAAATTTTGAAATGAAATGGAATGCCTCTTTTGTTCGATGAATGGTTATGATCGGAACATTTCTAAATTATTAAACACTTGATTGTTTGAGTATCTTGAAAGAACTGAAAGTGATTATCAATCCAAGTGTGAGAGATCGGAAGATATAATGAGCATAAGATCAGTAGAGAACCAACGCTAAACGGAACTTGATTAAAATTAGAAATTTGGCTTGAACATTTAAGATCGGAATCATCCTTAAACCGGAACGAAACCTTTGATTATTCTTAAACTTTTAAAGGGAGATCGTCAATAAAACTGGTAAGAAAAGATCTAGTGTCAGTTCATTTCGTTTGTCAACAGAGATCAGGAATATACTTGACTGGTCAGGAGATTCGACAATGGGTTTGAGAGATCAGTGAGTGATTTAATAGACCGGTAAGGCCTTGACTGATGTGAGGGCTTAGCATTGATTCAATTCCTTCTGAGGAGAGATCGGAAATGTGGTTATCTAGCACAAAGAGATTTAGTACCGGGGATTGGTTTCAGAGTTTATTAATTCTGGGATCGGCCAAAATATGGTGTCGACAATGGACCATCCTAGCTTGGGTAAACTTTCCTCTTAAATCAAAAGGGATGGGCCGAGCTTATTTCAAAACCATGTATCCCTCGTTGATCTTTCTTGGCTTCACCTTCTTATTAAAGGCTCTAGCTATCTTCCTCTGATAAGCCTACATATGATATAAGGCTCACATCCTCTTTTCATCAATCAAAGCTAGTTCTTCATATCTCTTCTAGGCCCACTCATTTTCTAGGATCTTAGCTTCTAGCCTCACTCTTAAGGATTTGACCTCTTGCTTAATGGATAGCACTACTTTAGTCCCATACACTAAAGAGAATGGGGTTGCCCTTGTGGATGTCCTTGTAGTACTACAATAACCTTAAAGAACATAAAGGAGTTTTTCAGGCCAATCCTCATATCTTTCAAACATTTTTTTTTCCAACTAGAACCTTTCCATTCATATGGGGACCATACATTCCTGCATGTACTTCTTTCATTATTTACTCAGCCTATTTTTCCATCACACATAAGAGTTTGTAGAATTGCCCCCCCAGCTAAAGTAAGTTGAGCGGTTAATCTATGAATTGTTGCTCTATCTCTTTTGTTGGCTTATTGTGAGTATTCTCTCACTTCCAGAGACCTCCTTATGTCTTCATATCATTTTCCTTCTCCCTGTAGGTCCACATGTGCTACTATTAATCCTTCATAGCATGAAATTTTACTCCTCATAGGATAACTAGCTAAGTCAGCTTTTGATCACTCTTTTCCTATGGAGACACTAGCGTGGCTTCGAAACCGGCCATCTGATTCTAAGCTCAAGGTATTTGCTTCTTGGTACTTTGTTAACAAGGCTATAAATTTATCTCTTTCTTCTTGGGCTAAATCTTCAGCTAACTTAATATCTTTAGGATTATTTGGTGTACCCAAATTAATAGAGATCGATTTTGATGCATTAATAGAAACTGATTCTAAATGATTATGAATGCCATGCATACGCCTATTAGAATAAACATCAAACAAGTAAGCAGAAGGACTGATCATGTTATTAATTTTTACCTCGAAATCTTCATTAAGTACATTAGAAATGGAAACATTTGTATCACTACTGTGAGCATTATAAAAGACAAACTCAAACTTAGAAGTGTAACTTTAGGTGCTTAGCTTTCCATGCAGTCCTTAGATCAATGGTCCTGATTTTCTGCTTTAGCACTTTCACATGTAGTAACCCCTAATCATATGTCCAGGTAATTGCCCCTCTTTTTTAAGAACTTAGGAGGTTTTGACTCTTTTTCCTTTTTAGTTGGCTCATAGCCCAAACCATACCTTGTGATATAACCCTTCAACTCAAGAAAAGCCACTAAGCCATCTATACTTTCTCTTAGGCCTATGCTAGGAAAATACTTCATCCCTTTCTTCACAGTAGCCGCTTTTAGATCCATCTAGTTTTCATAGATCCCAACAACTTGAAAATCAGACACTAGTGGAACTGAACCATCTAGTTGTAATGTAACTATCTCCTCATCAAAATCAGTCCAGACATCCAAAGGACCCTCATCATAGCTAGAATTATCACAAATGTCAACAACCATTATAGACTGGGGTTCATTGGGCTTTTGGATGGGTTGGATAGGTTCACTGGGCTTTTGGATGGGTTGGATAAGTTCATTGGGCTTTTGGATGGGTTGGATAAAGTCAATAATTCTGTTAGGGTTATTTGGGGGGATGGAAATCATATAGAGACCTAGTGTAGGTGGAAATTTTGGCTAGGCATGGGGCTTTTGGGTTGATTTTCTAGGTCAATTATCCTTTTGGCATCAATTAGGTCTTAGATATCATGCTTAAATTGAAAGCATCAGTCGGTGTCATGACTGTGGGCTTGGTAGAACTAGCAATATTGGTTGATATCATAGCTAGGTGGGAGTGGATTTGGTAGTGGTCTGGGTGCTAAGAGCCACATGAGGTCTTGAACTTTGAGACGTTCCAAAAGTTTAGATAACGGTTAGCTGAATTGGAAAAAATCTCCTTGGGGTGTGAGACACAATTTGAACCTCAATAACTTTAATGCCACTTAATTGGCCTACTTCAGGGCCTCTTTTTAAAGTTGACCACAATTGTCTCTTCTAGCTCAAACATCTCAGTGTACAATATTTTATTAAACAAAACCATAGTTTCTTCTATCTTAAGTAGTGCAGGTGAAATCCTTACTAGTCTCTTCCCTTCCTTAACCCAAGTGACCTGATTGGAAGTCTCTTTGGTGTGTTTTGAGGCTATGTTTGCTCAAAAAAAT
Organism: Hevea brasiliensis; assembly: GCF_030052815.1. Lineage (NCBI taxonomy): Eukaryota > Viridiplantae > Streptophyta > Magnoliopsida > Malpighiales > Euphorbiaceae > Hevea > Hevea brasiliensis. The sequence continues at coordinate 67,752,235 of NC_079495.1, forward strand.
AGGATTTAAGGCTTAACCTAAGCATGCTATGTACATGAATGCAATGCATAAATGGACCATTTTTTTTTTTACCTTTACTTTTACAAAACCAAAACTGAACCATACCAATAGAACCAAAACTAAACCAAAACCAGGCCATATAAACTGAACTAAAATCAGACCAAATACTGAATTAAAACCAAAAAACCAAAAAAATCTCAAGAACTGAATATTTGCTTCCTTATACCTTCAACTCTCAAGTGTAGGGTAAGAAAAATTCTATCCTAGGCTACGGTACACTAAACACACCAACAGGGGGTGGTCCAGGACGATCTTCCCCTCACAAACAAATGATTTGTATCCTTAAAGTTTAACCATAAGTAAGCATCCTCTTGCTTAACATGGGTTTTGAAATGGACTTGGGCCTATACACACATTGGACCTATGCATAGGCCTAGGTTCATCTCAACTACCACTAGAACTTATGGTTTGAACAGTAAGGTTATAAATCCATAGCAACAAAAATCTACGGGGTACCTAGGGCTGAAATATATGGCTCATGGGCTTCATCGGGTAGGAAAAGGGTCACCCATGCGAGAGCTTGTCTATTAAGCACAACGACCAGAGCTGTGGCTCTTTTATATACTCGAAGGTATGGGCATGGGGTGCTAGCATTCACCAATTCATCATAGCTCGAGTAGAACTATGGTCTCCTTTGCTAATAGTAACAGGGCTAAAAAGGGTAAGGGTGATCCGTGTGATAGTGTAGTGCAATACAAAAAGTTTAACAAAGGAATAATATTAGACTAATAGAAATATGTTGGAGTAACTATCCATTTATTCCGCAGTGGAGTCGCCAAATTGTAGGGGCAAGGGGGCGTGAGGCGTAATATGATCTATTAGAATTATATAAAATACTCTAGGAAATGCCCAAGAAAGATGGTGGAGTCACAATAGTCTCACTAAAGTACCACCTCCTTAGATAGTATTTTCTAGACATGCACTTCATACAATCCTAATAGAATCAAACCACTGGTAAGTACAGTCTTCCCATAACACTACTACGGTACTAAGGATTTATGCCACAAAGGCATAGATAGACAGGAGTCGCCACCCGGGTAATAACCGCGGCATATTCAGTGTTTTTCTCGAGGGTCATGGATGGCAACTTACTCCTTGCAGAGTTTCCACAACCGTCATTACCATAGCCCAATGTCTAGGTTCGGGATAGTGGGTACGTAAGGAGAAGGTATTAGGCACCCCTTACGCCTGGTCTAACCTCGATAATTCGAGTGTTAGTCCGCTACTAATGTTTCTAAAAGTCTTGTTTATTATTACTTTATTAAACTTTATCCTAAAAAATGCAATTCTAATTCTACACACGCAAGTAATTCACAAAAGGGTTGTTGTTTACACAATTTTCATGCACAAGTAATTCCTATCTATGGGGTTGCTAATTATTTAAATGATATTTACCAGGTGAATAAAATTAATTTATTATTGAGAATTTAATTTGTAAACAAATTCAATTTTAAATAACCCTACGTTTCTATTTAACCTAATTAATTAATTTTCACCAAGTTACCCTAAGAATAATTGAAGAAAGTTAATTACGTACATGTGACACCCCTTACCCGTGTACAGTATACCCGAGTAAGTAATGCCACACGGTGTACTGGCACACTCTAATATACCTTACTTAATTTGTATCATGCTTTTGAAGCTAATTTATGAAATATGATTTATTTAAGCCATTTATCGAAATTATTATTTATTTGAGGTTCTGAAAATTTTAAAGAAAATCCGGCGGAGTACCGGCTAAAAATGGAGAAAACAGTTCTTCGGAACCTGTTAAAAACACTTCCAAATAATTACCAAATAATCCCAACTTCAATTTATCAACAAAATCTCAATATTAAGATCTCAACAACATTTCAATTCCAGTTCTCAATCATCCATCACATGTGATGATCACATATAAATCACAAGTAAACATTTACTTTTCCATTCACAAGTACAATTTTCATAATTTACATAAACATCAATATACATTACACAAGTTTAATTACATAGGAGAAAAACAAAGTTAAGTTACAAAATGTCAAAATGACACCTAATGTCCTACCAATGCACTGCAGAAGTTGAGGCGACACGGACACTGTGCAGAGCTGCAGGATGGACTCCCTGGTCTACTGGGCTCACGATCTGTATCTCCAGTACCTACGCGTGGCAAAAGCAACGTGCTAAGCAATAATGCTTAGTGGTGCAATAATATAATAAAAGAAAATAGTAAGAAATTAAATGTGTAGTGAATGTGTACGTTTTATTTGTTTGGTATTTGTATATCATTTACTTTGTCCACTTTTATTCATTTGGTTGCCCCAAGTAACCTACACTAGATGACTGGACTGGATAACGGGTAAACTGGCACTGGGTACCTAGCACCTCGGGCCGTCACACCATCGGTCACATATGCATCTCCGGTGTAAATGTAACGCCTAACAAGTCAGAAATAATATCGCATATAAGGCCAAGTCTCAATACAAAGTCAGAATGGCTAAAAGCCATGAAATCACGGAATGGCATATTGCCATGTGCAGCACTGCTAACTGAACCCTATTGGCATGCCAAACTATCCAACCCAATCTTGTTAGGTACACTAGGGCATTTGAAACTTTTAAATTCTTCAATTTGTGAATTTCATGTTTTGGCGTTACTATTCACCTCATTGGTCAACAAAAATGTTGACTTTTGGATAGAAAATATGTACATTGACTTTGGCACTCTCAACATACCACATTTTGTGTTTAAAACTTGCTGGCATTAAGTGTTAATACCATTTCAAGTTTAAACCAACACAAGTAGAATTTTCAGTTTTGGTGAGTCTACTTCACTGTTCCACTGGACACTGTTACTCTGGGAATTTGAAGAAATGTAAAACATTAAAGTTGTTCCTTATTTTGTCTAGTTGAATTTCTTTTTTTGAATCACTCCATTTGGAGTTTTGTAGATCCAGATATGGTCCAAAAACCACAGCTGGCCGGATTTGCATTCTGCAGAAATTACCATATCTACAATAACATGAATAGTGACTTCCACTGCCATTTGGGTTAGGTTCTGGCCATAATTTGGGGTAGGTTCCTTCATAAAAGTTGTTTTTCTAGGTCTTATCTTGTTACTGTAAAAAGTTCAGGTTAATTGACCATATCTACAGTGAGTTATGGCCAAATGAACAGTTATCAATTCTGCAGAATCAGTTGCAGGGTGTCCGGATTGGGGCCAAGTTTTGGTCCTCTTGCTTTGGTCTTTTGGGTATGGTTTCTTCAGAAAAAATGTGCCATTATAAGCCTAGTTTCATGTCCAATTGGCCAAACACCAATTGGACTAGCACAGCCAAAGTTATGGCTGTAATTGACTGAAATCTCACCCATTGCTGCTGTCCCTAGGGCTGATTACACCTTCACTTTACCATACTATTTTTCAGTTCTAATTATGGTCAACTTACCTAAAATGGTCACTAATTGACCATTAAAATGTGCTCTAACAATTTCCCAAGCCAAGCCAATTTTTCACTCTTCAAAACCCTAGTTCCATTATAGGTTTTCACAACACCTTAATTACTAGCTCCTTCAATAATCACATACACACATGGTTTAAACTTGATCTATAGCCCACTTTAAGTCCATCAAAACAATCAAAATAATTCCTTCACAAGGGCTGCCAAAAATTCATAGTATGTGTACACATAATTCTTGTTCATTTTAATTACAATTCTTACTCAATTCAAGTTGCAAATCATGAAAATAAGGAGTTTTAAGTATCTAATGCACTAACCTTGATTAGGGCAGATTTTTCCCAAGCAATTCCTTCACTTTCTTGGCTTTTCTTGGCTGCCAAACACTCCAACAAGGTGTGGGGGTAATTTTTATTGAAGGGATCTAGGGTTTTTTGTGCAAGATAAGTAAGGTTTCAAAGCTTGGAAGCTTGAACTATGGTGGAAACCCTCTCTTTTCTCTCTCTACGTTTTTGGCTGGTTTTGGGGAAGGAGATGGCTGCTGGATCTTTGATGAATTTAGTCTTCAATTTGTCTCTTTATTAGTTAGTCAAATAAGGGCTTAATTGTGATTGGTTGGTAATTATAAATGACATCACCATGATGTCATAAATAGCCCTTTTTCCTCAATTTCTTTTCTTTCCTCCACTACTCAATTTCAATTTAATTTCTAGTAATGTTTATTCATATTTTATGTCATATTAATTATTTACTCAACTGGACAAGTCGGCCAAAAATCATCTCTGAGGGCGAAATGACCAAAATGCCCTCCGTTTGGCTTAACGGGTCAAAATTGTCTGTACCGATTGAAAAATTTTTCTAGGTATTTTCTTGGCATTCTAATGCCATGGGAACCTCAATAACCCTTCTCTGGAGTCCCAAAAATTATTTTATAATTTTTCTCCCGGGTCTAGGGCTCCTCGTTGCGAGAACCGCAACTTCCCTCTAGTTACCCATCGCTTGGGCACTGGCTCGTTTAACTTGGTTGTATTTTATTTCTAAAATTTTTACTAAATTTTTCTTATTAGTATTTGAGTTAATTATGGTTCCTGACTTTAGTTTAAATATTTTTCCGGACATTCTAGCTGTCCGGGCCGACACCGGTCACCGGAACAGTAGGATGTACGGAGTGGTTATCGGGAGGGTGTTACAGTACATGTGTAATTTATTCTAATATCACATAAGGCCCAAACAATCACAAACTAATAAAGATTTCTAACATACAAATTTATTTTACAATTATCAAGTATTAAATTAAATTTATTTTACATGCCAATGTTAGTTTAATTTACAAACAAGATTAATTTCAATTTACAAAGTATTTATTTAAATTAATTACATGCAAAAGTCAGTTAAATTTAAAGCAAAGTTAATTTTAATTTACCAAATAAAAGTTCTATTATTACTACAATTTCATGCCAATGGTTATTCGAAAAATCCAGAGCTACTTACCTATTGGTAAATGCAGTTGCCATTGGGGCAAGCTACCCTTAAAAAAGGGTCTTCTCTTCTAGTATGGCAATGATATCCCTGGCTTACTCCCGTTTAGCTCCATATAAGCTCCACGCAAATGCCCCCTTTGGTACTTACCTTAGGGCTACTTACCAATTTTGTTTGTAATAAAAAATAAAGAAACTAAAGAAAATAAAAGAAATAAATAAAATATTAATAACAATTTACATTGGATTCTAACTCTAATCTTCTAAAGGGCTAAGATTCCTAATTATTTACAACTACCTAATGGTCTAAGTCTTCTAACATGATCCAAACGCTTCATAACACTTTTTGAATTAAAAGAACACAGAAAAATAGATCAAATATCAATTAAAACCCAAGAAAATACAAGAACATGCATAAATATACAATTTCTAAATTCTGGCAGATTAACAGTAGCAAGAAATCCGATTTTTTAAAAATAGTTATACATGCCTAAATATCATAAAAAAATTACAGCAGACACCTGCATATCATACAATATCATAAAATTTATAAATCAAACAAAACCCTAGTCGAATGGTCTACATAAATCGTAACTTTTCTTAGTGATAGAATCGTACTACTTTTTTGTAAAATTCATAACTCATTAACCACAATTGATATGAATGCAAAACCAATTGGAAAAGATTCATAAGATTCTGAAGCTAATTTTAGACACTAGATTTACACAAAAAAATTAACGAACAAGGGAGATATGGGCTCCACAAGTCGGATATCCTGCAAATTAGATTTTACAGGAACCCTAAATTCAAACAGCCATAACTTATAAAATATTAAATATTTTTTAGTGATTCTTGAGCCTAAAATTAATGGAATTTCATGTAGAATATGAATATAATTTTTACAAATTTTTTTAGATTCAGAAAATAAAGAAAAATAATAAAAATACTAGAGACAGAAACTAAACATGTGCAGAGTTGTGTATCCCCTCCAATTAAACATAATTACATGATCTATATGAACATATAAAATAAATTGAAGATAAAGAGTATAGAATTAAAATATTGTGTGGCATAGATCTTGAAAAGAAAACAATAAAAACTGACATTCCAGAAATCTTTTATGAAAATCTTCTTGAAGAAAAGAAAAAATAAGGAAGAACTCAAAGAGTCTTGAATATCTCTAAATTTCTTATAGCTTTGAATTTTCTCTTCCTCTTTCCTCCCATCTCCTTTTCTTCCCTTCTCTAGTAGGGTATTTATAGGGTTTTGGGAGAGAGGTGTGATAGGGTTTGGAGTCTTAGCGTGATAAAGTTTAGATGACTTAAACAACTACGATTGCATAATTCGAATAAGATTGGGATATGGGTGAGGTGTTTCAACGAATAGGAAGACAGGAAAAAATGGAAGGCACTAATAGGGAGTGAGGAAGAGGTATGGTAGAGTTTAGAGTCCTAGTGTGATAAAGTTCAGATAAATTAAATGACTAGGATTGATGAATTTGGATGAGACTGGAATATGGGTGAGGTGTTCCAACCAATAGAAAGAGAGGGAAAGGGGGTAACACCAATAGGGAGTGACAAAGAGAGTGGGGCCAAGGCGGAGAGAGATATTTTGTTATTTTAATTTTTAGAAAATAATTAAATGGGTCCCATTTAAAATTCCTAACTAGGCTTTCTTAGGCCCATGGTGTAACATCCTCAATTTAGCTTGTCCGTACAATCTACTGTACCGGTCACTAGTGTCGGTCCGGACAGCTAGAACGTTCGGAAAAAAAAATATATATATAAACTAAAGTAAGAAACCAAAAATTAACTCAAATAACATATAAGAAAAAAATTTAGAAAAAATTATAAAATAATTTTTTGGACTCCAGAGAAGGGTCATAGAGGTTCTTATGGCATTAGAATGCCAAGAAAATAGTTAGAAAAATTTTTCAATCGGTGCAGACAATTTTGGCTCGTTAAGCCAAACGAAGGGTATTTTGGTCATTTCGTCTTCAGAGATGATTTTTGGGCCAACTTTTCCAGTTAAATAAATAATTTATATAACACAAAATATGATTAAATGTTGTTAAAAATTTAATTGAAATTAATTGGACAAGAAAAGGATGGAAAAATGAAAGAAATTGAAATTATGACATCATAAGGACGTCATTAAAAGTCTCCAACCCAATCAAGTGTTGACACATGTCTCTAAGGTTTTTAAAAAGACTTAAGTGGCAGAAAAAGAAAGAAAAAGAAGCCCAAAAATTCGTGAAGCTCCTCTCTCCTTCTTCTTCATGCCACCCCCTTTGCCCTCCATAACTAAAGCTTTACCAAGCTTGATTTCTTGGGTTTCTATCCATTAAAACCTAAATTTCCCAGCACAAAAAATTGTTCTAGCATCTTGGAGATTCTTTTGGGAGCAAAAAGAAAAGGAAAGGAAGAACTTTAGTAATTTGGAAAGCTCACTCCTTTAAGGTTAGTGACCCAACCATGAATTTTTCTTTAAATTCATGTTAAGAACTTTGAATATGTGTAAATTGCAAAGAAAAAATTGTTTAATACCATTTGGATGGAAACCCTAGATTCATGGCAGCCATGGTTAGGATTTGTTTGTGGTGATTTTAATGAAATTTAAAGACCATCGTGGCTGCCCACAACATGTATTTACTAAGTGGATTGATGAAATGAAGTGAAAATGCATGTGTGGTAATGTTTGAGATGTTAGGGTTAGGGTTTGGGTATAAAATGGAGACTTTGATTATGTAATAGTTAAAGTGAGTTTTAATGGTCAATTAGTGACCGTTTGGATATGGGTAAACAAGAAATGAAGTGGTTTGTATAGTGGGAATTGAGATTAGTGTGGCTGCCCATGGTGACCTGCAGAATTAGACATGAGTCTAGCAGGTTTGGGCTGCCATAACTTGAATTGTAGGAGCTCAATTGGTGCAAGGCCAATTGGACATGAAACTAGACACATAATGGCACAACTTTGATGAAGAAACCATGCCTATAAAACCAAACCAAATGGACCTAAAGCTTGCCCCAATCCGGGTGATCTGCAATCTGTTTCTGCAGAATGACCAAATGAACAGTTGGCCATAACTAAATGTAGAAAGGTCCAATTGACCTGAAATTTTACCAGCAATAAGCTAAGATATAGACCACAACTTTCATGAAGAAACATACCCCAAATTATGACCAGAACCTATCCAACAAGAGAGTTGCAGTCACTGTTCACTGCACTGTAGATATGGTCAGTCCAGAAAAATTCCAATCCGGCCAATTGTGGTTTTTGGACCATAACTTGAGCTACAAAACTCCAAATGGATTGATTCAAAAAAGGAAATTCAACTAAGACAAAATAAGGAACAACTTTCATGTTGATCATTTTGCCAAATTCCCACTACAAAAATGACCAATGGAACAGGCAAAATAAGGTATGAAAACTAAAATTTCTGCTCAATTAACTTTAAGCTTAGAAATGGTATTGGCAACCAATACCAACAAATTTTGAATCCAAAATGTGGTATGTTGGGAGTATTAAAACCAATGTGCCTATTGTCTATGCAAAAGTCAACATTTTGGTTGACTAATGAAGTGAATAGTAACACCAAAACTTGAAATTCAAAAATTGTAAAACTTAAAAGTGTAAAAATGCCCTAGTATACCTAACAAGATTGGTTTGGATAGCTTGGCTTGCCAATAGGGTTCTGTTAGCAGTACTGCATATGGCTTCATGCCATTATGTGTTTCATGGCTTTCCCATGCCATTCTGTGACATAATAGCCTTTAGCTATGTTATTGAGTTAATATACTTGGGTTTTGACCCTGATAATTATTACAGCTTGTTAGTTGTTCCGTTGCACACCGGGAGACACAATGTGACCGATGGTGTGATGGTCTGAGGTACTTAGTACCCAGTGCCAGTTTACCCGTTTATCCAGTCCAGTCAATTAGTATGAGTTACTCGAGCAATGTTAATGAACCTTACTAAAATTTTAATCGTATAATAATGCAATAATACCAGAAATTAAGTCTACCCAAAAAAAATGAAATCATACATTCTGCATAATTATTTTATTCTATTTTATTTTGTTTTATATTGCCACCACTAAGCAGAATTGCTTAGCGCGTCACTTTTGCCACGCGCAGGTATTGGAGACCTAGCTGGGGAGCCCAGCAGACACCAGATAATGTGAGCCTATAAAGCTGCATCAGGAGTTCAGAGTCACCTCACATCTGCGCTGCATATGGTAGGACATTAGGACTATAGGTGGCTTTTTTGTATTTTTCATTTTGTATTGGTTTGGATTGTAACTATAAACTCCTGTAATTATGTATTAATGTAAATATATGAAATTTCATATTATTGAGATTTTCTGCATTTTGTATGTTGATAAATGAAATGTTGAGAATTATTTGTGAATGTGCTTCAAGTGATGAAGTGAACAGAAAAGTTTTGAAAATAATATCGTGATCCAGATTGAGATTTTGAGATTGACTTGAATAGATATATAATGGAGTTTGGATTTGGAAATTATTTTAGAAGTGTTTTTAAACAGGTTCGGAAGAACTGTTTTTCCAATTTAAAGCCTTCACTCTACCGGATTTTCTATAAAATTTGCGGATAAATTCATATTTATCAAAATTGAAAATAAATGAATTATAAAGGGATAACTTGTAATAGAAACATAAATTGGTGCTCCAGCACACTGAGTGGCATAACTTGCTCGGCTACACTGTAGACGGGTAAGGGGTGTCACATTTAGTGGTATCAGAGCATCGGTTTAGGCGTTTCTAGGCCTAGATAGAGTACATACCATTGCATTGCATTTGTAAGTGTTGAGGTGACACTGATGCAGATCTATTTGTTTTCTTATTTTGAATAGGATATGGATCCTGCTTCGCAAAGATTAGTAGAGGAAAAGGTGGAGAGTCATGCTCCACAAAGGGCTGAATCTGGGGGCAGGGTAGAATCTGCTCCACCAGTAGCTGAGGCACCTGCCCAACCTCAGTTTGCAATATTTCAACAAATGACCGAGTTTTACCGGTAAATGATGGGGGCAATTCCACCACCACAACCACAGCCACAACCTCCTCCAGCACCACAGAAATCTCATTTAGAGAAATTGAGGAAGCATGGGGCTGTGGACTTCTTTGGGAAGAGGGAAGATGATCCCATGGCCGCAGAGAATTGGTTGGATAGAACCATCAGAGTGCTGAAACAGCTAAATTGCACCCCCGAGCAGAACCTGGTCGATGCTGTGTCCCTACTTTAGGATGATGCATATCAGTGGTGGGACACAGTAACCAGTGAGGTGCAACCTGAATGGATCACTTGGGAATTCTTCCTCACAGAGTTCAGGAAGAAATATATTAGCAAAGTGTATTTAGAAGAGCGAAGAAGGGAATTTATCAGTCTGAGACAGAGACAGTTGTCAGTGGCTGAGTATGAGAGTGAGTTTGTCAGACTGAGCAGATATGGGAGGGAGATAGTCCCTACAGAGGCAGAGAGGTGCAGACGGTTTGAAGAAGGGCTCAATGACAACATCAAAGTCATGTTCACAGCACTGGAGATTACGAATTTTTCTAAACTGGTAGATGCAGCGTCAAAAGTGGAAAGGGTCAGAATCAATGAACAAAATAGAAGGGAAAGACAGCAGAAGAGAGGTCCAGGTTAGTCCAGTACATTTTCTGCTCCCAGTAAGAAGAGTAAGGGTCCTCCTGCTCAGAGTTCAGGACCACCACAGGGTATGGGTTAGTCTCAAGGGCCCAGACCACAGTTCACACCTAGGAGAGGCCAGTCCACACCATCAATGGGCAGCTCTCCAGGGATGGTGTTTAAGGGACTAGCCCTTGCATCTTCTGCTTGTCAGCATTATCAGAAGTGGCATAAGGGGGAATGTTGGAGAGTGACCGGTGCATGCTTACAGTGTGGATCGATAGAACACCAGATCAAGAATTGTCCGAAGAGGACTACTACAGTTGCTCCAACACAATCTGACAGACCTGCTCCGACACCACAAAGGGGTAGGAAGCCCGGTAAACCTGAGGCAGCTGGTCCATCACTAAGGCCTGCATCTGAGTCAGCTGAGAGGCCTGACACTAGAATACCAGCCAGGGCCTATGCCATTAGAGTTTAGGAGGAGCAAGATGCCCCGGATGTCATCAGGGGTATGTTTTCCCTCTACAACGCTTCTATACATGCATTGGTGGATCCAGGATCCACTCATTCCTACATTTGCATCAAACTACCCATAGAGAGGGGAATTCCAGTAGAGGAGAGTGATCAAGACATTCTGGTCACAAATCCACTAGGCCACAGTGTGGTAGTGAATAAAGTGTACAAGGGTTGCCCGTTGAGGATTCAAGGGTATGAATTCTCGGTAGACCTAATTGAGTTGCCCTTCCACGAGTTTGACGTGATTTTGGGAATGGACTGGTTGTCACGTCATCAGGCAATAGTTGATTGCAAATTGAAGAGGATTTCTCTGAAAACTTCTAAGGGTAATGAGATCACTGTTGTGGGTGAAAGGACAGATTTCCTGTCCAATGTTATCTCAGCCACGGTTGCAAGAAGATTGATGAGAAAAGGCTGTGAAGCTTACCTAGCGCATGTGGTTGATACTAGGCAAGCTAAGCCGAACTTGTGTGATATACCCACAGTAAGAGACTTCCTAGATGTGTTTCCTGAAGAGTTGCCTGGTTTACCACCAGAAAGGGAAGTCGAGTTTGCTATTGAGGTAATGCCGGGTACAGCACCCATTTCCATTGCTCCTTATAGGATGGCACCCACTGAATTGAGGGAGTTGAAAACTCAGTTGCAAGAGTTGCTTGATAAGGGGTTCATAAGCCCCAGTGTGTCACCATGGGGAGCTCTGGTGTTGTTTGTGAAAAAGAAGAATGGAACTCTGAGATTATGTATTGATTACTGGCAGTTGAACAAAGTAACTGTGAAGAACAAATATCCATTGCCCAGAATTGACGATCTGTTTGATTAGTTGAAAGTAGCCAGTGTATTTTCAAAAATTGATCTCAGATCAGGGTATCATCAGTTGAGGGTAAAGCATGCAGATGTGTCAAAAATTGCATTCAGAACTCGATATGGACACTATGAATTTTTAGTGATGCCGTTTGGTTTGACAAATGCACCAACAGCATTTATGGACCTTATGAACCATATCTTCCATCCATACTTAGATCAGTTTGTAGTGGTTTTTATTGATGATATTCTGGTGTATTCCAAGACCAGGGAAGAACATGATGAATATTTGAGGATTTTTCTGCAAACCCTGCTAGAAAAGAAGTTGTATGCTAAGTTGTCCAAGTGTGACTTTTGGATGAGTGAAATCTCTTTTCTTGGACACATAGTATCAGCTGAGGGGATTAGAGTAGATCCCAAAAAGATAGAAGCAGTGATGGAATGGAAGCCTCCTAGAAATACAACTGAGGTCAGAAGTTTCTTGGGGCTAGCTGGGTATTACAGAAGATTTGTGAAGGGGTTCTCTCTTATAGCTGCTCCAATGACCAAGTTATTGCACAAGAATGTGAAATTTGGCTGGAACGACAAGTGCCGAGCCAGTTTTGAGAGGCTGAAGGCTATGTTGACAGAAGCACCAGTGTTAACATAGCCAGTGTCGAGAAAAGACTTTGTGGTCTACAGTGATGCCTCACATAATGGGCTATGGTGTGTATTGATGCAAAAGGGGAAAGTGGTCGCCATCACCTTTATAAAAGCTCCTAAAATTCCAGCAGCCATCACCTTTACAAAGTTCACCCGTAGCTCTCAATTTCCATAGCCAAACCTCCATTGATTTTCAACCAAAGCTTCCTTTCTCCTTTGTTTCCACCACTAAACCCTAACCCCTTTCATTAAACCTTGACCATATCACTTGGGGAAGCTTTTGGCAGCCAAGAAGAAGAAGAAAAGTGAAGATTTAACTTGGGAAAAATCTGCCCTAATCAAGGTTAGTGCATTAGATACTTAAAACTCCTTATTTTCATGATTTGCAACTTGAATTGAGTAAGAATTGTAATTAAAATGAACAAGAATTATGTGTACACATACTATGAATTTTTGGCAGCCCTTGTGAAGGAATTATTTTGATTGTTTTGATGGACTTAAAGTGGGCTATAGATCAAGTTTAAACCATGTGTGTATGTGATTATCGTAGGAGCTAGTAATTAAGGTGTTGTGAAAACCTATAATGGAACTAGGGTTTTGAAGAGTGAAAAATTGGCTAGGCTTGGGAAATTGTTAGAGCACATTTTAATGGTCAATTAGTGACCATTTTAGGTAAGTTGACCATAATTAGAACTGAAAAATAGTATGGTAAAGTGAAGGTGTAATCTGCCCTAGGGACAGCAGCAATGGACTGAGATTTCAGTCCAATTACACAGCCATAACTTTGGCTGTGTTAGTCCAATTGGTGTTTGGACAATTGGACATGAAACTAGGCTTATAATGGCACATTTTTACTGAAGAAACCATACCCAAAAGACCAAAGCAAGAGGACCAAAACTTGGCCCCAATCCGGACACCCTGCAACTGATTCTGCAGAATGACCAAATGAATAGTAACTGTTCATTTGGCCATAACTCACTGTAGATATGGTCAATTGACCTGAAATTTTTACAGCAACAAGTTAAGACATAGACAAACAACTTTTTTGAAGGAACCTACCCCAAATTATGGCCAGAACCTATCCAACCAAGTGACTCTAGTTACTGTTCCTGTTACTATAGATATGGTCAATTCTGCAGATTGGCAATCCGGCCAGCTGTGGTTTTTGAGCCATATCTGGAGTTACAAGACTCCAAATCGAGTGATTCAAAAAAAGAAATTCAACTAGACAAAATAAGGAACAACTTTCATGTTTTACATTTCTTCAAATTTCCACAGTAACAGTGTCCAATGGAACAGTGAAGTTGACTCACCAAAACTGAAAATTCTACTTGTGTTGGTTTAAACTTTGAAATGGTATAAATGCTTAATGCCAACAAGTTTGGAATGCCAAATGTGGTATGTAGGGAGTGCCAAAGTCAATGTACATATTTTTATTCTAAAAGTCAATATTTTTGTTGACCAATAAGATGAATAGTGACACTAAAAATTTGAAATTCACAAATTGAAGAATTTAAAAGTTTCAAATGCCCTAGTATACCTAACATGATTGGTTTGGATAGTTTGGCATGCCAATAGGGTTCAGTTAGCGATCGCACATGGCAATATGCCATTCGTGATTTTATGGCTTTTAGCCATTCGACTTTGTATTGAGCCTTGGCCTTATGCTCGATATATTTACTGACTTGTTAGCCGCTCATGCACACGGAGATGCATATGTGACCGATGGTGTGACGCCCGAGGTACTTGATACCCAGTGCGGTTACCCGTTATCCATCGATGCCTAGTGTAGGTTACTTGGGCAACCAAATGAATGAAAGTGAACAAAGTTACTGAATTAATGTATATATAACCATACTAAACAAATGAATCATACACATTCACTATATATTTGTTTTCTTGCTATTTTCTTTTATTATATTATTGCACCACTAAGCATTATTGCTTAGCGCGTTGCTTTTGCCACGCGTAGGTACTGGAGATCCCGATCGTGAGCCCAGTAGACCGCAGACTGGGTGAGTTCATCATGCAGATCTGCACATGGTCCGTGTCACCTCACTACCTGCAGTGCATTGGTAGGGCACTAGGTGTCATTTTGTCATTTTGTAATTAAATTTTTATTTTCTCATATGTATTTGGGATTATGTAATGTATTTTGAGGTTCATGTAAATAATAAAGATTTATGGTTATGTATGGAAGTAATTTGAGCTTTTAATTGTTATTTATATATATGAGAACCCTGAGAAATGGATGTTTGAGAAATGAAAAGGCTATTGAGAACTGAAATTGAGAAATATTGTTGAGTTTTTGATATTGAGACTCTGTTGATGAATTGAAGTTGGGTTTGTTTGAAAATTATTTGGAAGTGTTTTCACAGGTTCCGAAAAACGGTTTTCCATTTTTAGCCAGGTACTACTGGATTTTCTTTAAAATTTTCGGAACCTTAAATGAATAATACTTTTGATAAATGGCTTAAATAAATTGTATTTCATAAATTATATGCAAAAGCATGATATAAATTAATTGAGGAATATTAGAGTGTGCCGATACACCGTGGCATTACTTACCTGCATATCGTACGGTAAGGGGGTGTCACATTTAGTGGTATCGAGCACGATTTAGGCGTTCCGCCTAGATTGAGTCCATACCATGCATTGCATTTGTAAGAGTCGAGGTGTCACTAACGCAGATCTGTTTATCTTTCTTATTTTGAATAGGATTTGGATCATTCATCTCAAAGAGACGTTGAGGAGGAAGTGGAGAGTCATGCTCCACTGCAGGCCAGAGACCGGGGCATGAGAGAACTGCTCCGCCACTCAAGCGAGCTCGCTCATCCCCATAGGCCATGTTCCAACAAATGGCCGACTTCTTTAGACAAATGGCTGGAGTAATGCCGCACCACCACCACCACCAGCTCCACAGTAAATCACACTGAAAGGCTAAGAAAGTTTGGGGCGGTGGATTTCTTCGGCAAGAGGGAAGATGACTTTGTTGCAGCCGAAAATTGGTTGAACAGAATGGGCAGCGTCTTAAAACAACTCCACTGCACCCCATAGCAGAACTTATAAGCTGCTGTATCCTTATTACAAGACGATGCCTACGAATGGTGGGACATCAGGTTCATGAAGTACAGCCGTAAGTCAGAACTTGGGACTTCTTCCTCTCCGAATTCAAGAAGAAATATGTGGGTACTGTATACCTGGAAGAGAGAAGAAGAGAGTTCATTAATCTGAGGCAGAGGCAGTTGTCAGTGGCCGAGTATGAGAAGGAATTTGTTCGATTGAGGCACTATGGAAGGGAGATAGTCCCTAATGAAGCTGAAAGGTGCAAGAGATTTGAAGAGGGACTAAATGACAACATCAAGATCCAGCTCACTGCCTTGGGAATCACAGAATTTAGCAAGCTAGAGGAAGCTGCAATAAGAGTTGAAAAAGTGAGAATCAGTGAGCAGACCAGAAGGGAGAGACAGCAGAAGAGGGTACCCGGTCAGTCTAGTTCAGCCCCTGCATTTGGGTAGAAGTTCAAGGGTCCTCCTGCATGCAGTTCGGTCAACCACGTGGTCGTGGTCGCCTCAAGGGCCCAGGCCACAGTTCACCCCTGGGAGAGGTCAGTCCACACCATCGGTGGGCAGCTCTCTAGGGATGGGGTTCAAGGGACCAGCCCCAGCATCTTCTGCGTGTCCACATTGCCTGAAATGGCACAAGGGGGAATGTTGGAGAGTAACTGGTGCTTGCTTGAGGTGTGGGTCAACAGAGCATCAGTTGAAGAACTGTCCACGCAGAACTACTACAGCTGCTCCAACACAAGCGCATGCACCGCTCCGCACCACCAAGGGGTAGAAGGTCCGTAAATCCAAAGTCGTGGGACCATCTCGAGGCTCAGATCCGAGCCGCAGAGAGGCCGATAATGCACCACCGCCGTAAATTATGCCTTGAGAGCTCAGGAGGAGCAAGATGCCCCGGACGTCATCAGGGGTACGTTCTCCCTCTACAATACTCCTGTGCATGCATTGGTGGATCCAGGATCCACTCATTCCTACATTTGCATCAACTTACCCGTAGAAAGGGGGATACTAATAGGGGAAAGTGACCAAGATATTCTGGTCACTAATCCATTGGGCCACAGTGCAGTGGTGAACAAAGTATACAAGGGTTGCCCGTTAAGGATTCAGGGGTATGAATTCTTGGCAGACTTGATTGAGTTGCCCTTCCATGATTTTGACGTGATTTTGGGAATGGACTGGTTGTCACGTCATCAGGCAATAGTTGATTGCAAATTGAAGAGAATTTCTTTGAAAACTTCTGAGGGTAATGAGATTACAGTTGTGGGTGAAAGGACAGATTTCTTGTCCAATGTCATCTCAGCCACAGTCGCAAGAAGAATGATGAGAAAAGGCTGTGAAGCCTACCTAGCACATGTGGTGGATACTAGGCAGGCTAAGCCAAACCTGAGTGACATACCCACAGTGAGAGACTTCCTGCAGGTATTTCTGAAGAATTGCCCGGTTTGCCACCGTAAAGGGAAGTCGAGTTTGCTATTGAGACACCGCGGCACAAAGACCCATTTCCATTGCTCCTTATAGGATGGCACCCACTGAATTGAGGGAGTTGAAAACTCAGTTGCAAGAGTTGCTTGATAAGGGGTTCATACGCCCCAGTGTGTCACCATGGGGAGCTCCAGTGCTGTTTGTGAAAAAGAAGGATGGGACTTTGAGGCTATGCATTGATTACCGGCAGTTGAATAAAGTGACTGTGAAGAATAAATATCCGTTGCCTAGAATTGATGATCTGTTTGATCAGTTGAAGGGAGCAGGAGTATTTTCTAAGATTGATCTCAGATCAGGGTATCATCAGTTGAGGGTGAAGGATGTAGATGTGCCCAAGACTGCATTCAGGACCCGATACGGGCATTATGAGTTTCTGGTGATGCCCTTTGGCCTAACAAATGCACCAGCGGCATTTATGGACCTTATGAACCGTATCTTCCATCCATACCTAGATCGGTTCGTAGTGGTCTTTATTGATGATATTTTGGTGTATTCCAAGACCAATGAAGAACATGATGAGCATTTGAGGATTGTTTTGCAAACCCTGAAGGAAAAGAAGCTGTATGCTAAGTTGTCCAAGTGTGACTTTTGGCTGAATGAGATTGCATTCCTTGGACACATAGTGTCAGCTGATGGGATTAGGGTGGATCCCAAGAAAATAGAAGCAGTGATGGAATGGAAGCCTCCCAGGAATACAACTGAGGTCAGAAGCTTTTTGGGGCTAGCTGGATATTACAGAAGATTTGTGAAGGGATTTTCCTTAATAGCTGCTCCAATGACCAAGCTATTATACAAGAATGTCAGATTTGACTGGAATGACAAGTGTCAGACCAGTTTTAAGAAGTTGAAGGCTATGTTGACAGAGGCACCAGCAGCACACAAACAAGATCGTGAAAGAACTTTGTGGTCTATAGTGATGCTTCTCATAATGGGTTAGGGTGTGTACTGATGCAAGAGGGGAAGGTGGTCGCCTATGCTTCCAGGCAGTTAAGGCCACATGAACAGAACTACCCTACCCATGATCTAGAGCTTGCAGCAATTATCTTCGCACTGAAGATATGGAGGCATTACTTGTATGGTGAAAAGTGCTACATTTACACAGACCTCAAGAGTCTAAAATATTTGCCAACTCAGAGGGAGCTCAACCTTAGACAGAGGCGATGGATTGAGTTCCTGAAGGATTATGACTGTGTAATTGACTACCATCCTGGGAAGGCAAATGTAGTTGCTGATGCTTTGAGCAGAAAGTCCATCACAGCTTTGAGATCATTGAAAGCCCGTCTAACCTTGATTCGAGATGGAGCTATTTTGGCTGAGTTGCAAGTGAGGCCAAACCTGCTACAGCAGATTTTGGATAGGCAAATGGCAGATGGAAAATTAACGGCCATTATGAGCAAAATCCCAGAAGGAAAAGTAACTGATTATGAGGTGAAGGTAAATGGGTGTCTGTATTATAAAGGAAGACTGTGTGTACCAGATGATGGGGAATTGAAGGCCAATATTCTAAAAGAGGCACACACTAGTGTATATGCTATGCACCCAGGAAGTACAAAGATGTATCATGATCTGAAGCTTCAGTATTGGTGGCCTGGTATGAAGAAAGACATAGCTGACTATGTGACTAAATGCTTGACATGTCAGCAAGTCAAGGCAGAACATCAAGTTCCATCGGGTTTGCTACAGCCTATACGCATACCTGAATGGAAATGGGATCGGGTCACCATGGATTTTGTAAGTGGTCTACCTCTCACCCGGAAGAAACATGATGCAGCATGGGCAATAGTGGATAGATTGACCAAGTCAGCACACTTTCTGCCAATTAGGACTGACTACTCACTGGAGAAGTTAGCAGAATTGTATATCAGTGAGATAGTTAGACTACATGGAATTCCACTTTCCATCGTATCTGATCGAGACCCAAGGTTTACATCAAGATTCTGGAAGAAGTTGCATGAATCCTTGGGTACACAACTCCACTTCAGCACAGCTTTCCATCCTCAGACGGATGGGCAATCAGAAAGAGTAATCCAGGTAAACAATTGAACCAATTGAATTGATACAAATATTGAATTGAAATGACAACAATAACGTGAAATACTTGTCAGGTCCTTGAGGATATGCTGAGGAGTTGTGTCATTGCGTTTGAGGGAAGTTTGGATAGATACCTCCCACTGGCAGAATTTGCATACAACAATAGCTACCAAGCTAGTATCCAAATGGCCCCGTATGAAGCGCTGTATGGGAGAAAATGTAGAACTCCAGTGTGCTGGACTGAATTGGGCGAAGACAAATTGGTGGGGCCAGACTTGGTGAAACAGACTGAGGAGAAGGTAAAGATAATCAAAACAAATCTGAAGGTTGCCTCAGACAGACAAAAATCCTATGCCGACCTGAAGAGAAAAGAAATAGAATATGTGGTTGGCGACAAAGTGTTCCTCAAGGTGTCACCATGGAAGAAGGTATTGAGGTTTGGAAGGAAAGGTAAGTTGAGCCCTAGGTTCATTGGCCCATATGAAATCATCGAACGTGTGGGTCCAGTGGCCTATAGGCTAGCTTTACCACCAGAGCTGGACAAGATCCACAATGTGTTCCACGTGTCTATGCTCAGAAGATACCGCTCAGATCCTTCACATGTCATCTCCAGACAAGAAATTGAAATACAGCCGGATTTGACATACGAAGAAGAACCTCTACGAATCTTGGCTCGGGAAGTGAAAGAGTTGCGAAACAAGCAAATTCCATTGGTGAAAGTGCTTTGGAGGCACCACAACACCGAGGAGGCAACATGGGAAAGTGAAGAGATGATGAGGCAATAGTTCCCTCAACTGTTTGCATCACGTAAATTTCGAGGACGAAATTTAAATTAGAGGGGAAGAGTTGTAACACCCTCCCTGTACCAACTCCGTACATTCTACTGTTCCGGTGACCGGTGTCGGTCCGGACAGCTAGAACGTCCGGAAAAATATTTAAACTAAAGTCGGGAATCATAATTAACTCAAATATTAATAAGAAAAATTTAGTAAAAATTTTAGAAACAAAATACAACCGAGTTAAACGAGCCGGTGCCCAAGCGATGGGTAACCAGAGGGAAGTTGCGGTTCTCGCAACGAGGAGCCCTAGACCTGGGGGAAAAATTATAAAATAATTTTTGAGACTCCAGAGAAGGGTTATTGAGGTTCCCATGGCATTAGAATGCCAAGAAAATACCTAGAAAAATTTTTCAATCGGTACAGACAATTTTGACCCGTTAAGCCAAACGGAGGGCATTTTGGTCATTTCGCCTTCAGAGGTGATTTTTGGCCGACTTGTCCAGTTGAGTAAATAATTAATATGACATAAAATATGAAGAAACATCACCAAAAATTAAAGTGAAAATGAGTAGAGAAGAAGAGAAAAGAAAAATGAGAATAAATGTCAATTTTGACATCATATGATGTCATCCAAGATTTACCCACCAATCACATTTAGTCAACACTTAATTTAACTAATAAAATATGTATAAGAATACAACAAAAGCTCCTAAAATTCCAGCAGCCATCACCTTTACAAAGTTCACCCGTAGCTCTCAATTTCCATAGCCAAACCTCCATTGATTTTCAACCAAAGCTTCCTTTCTCCTTTGTTTCCACCACTAAATCCTAACCCCTTTCATTAAACCTTGACCATATCACTTGGGGAAGCTTTTGGCAGCCAAGAAGAAGAAGAAAAGTGAAGATTTAACTTGGGAAAAATCTGCCCTAATCAAGGTTAGTGCATTAGATACTTAAAACTCCTTATTTTCATGATTTGCAACTTGAATTGAGTAAGAATTGTAATTAAAATGAACAAGAATTATGTGTACACATACTATGAATTTTTGGCAGCCCTTGTGAAGGAATTATTTTGATTGTTTTGATGGACTTAAAGTGGGCTATAGATCAAGTTTAAACCATGTGTGTATGTGATTATCGTAGGAGCTAGTAATTAAGGTGTTGTGAAAACCTATAATGGAACTAGGGTTTTGAAGAGTGAAAAATTGGCTAGGCTTGGGAAATTGTTAGAGCACATTTTAATGGTCAATTAGTGACCATTTTAGGTAAGTTGACCATAATTAGAACTGAAAAATAGTATGGTAAAGTGAAGGTGTAATCTGCCCTAGGGACAGCAGCAATGGACTGAGATTTCAGTCCAATTACACAGTCATAACTTTGGCTGTGTTAGTCCAATTGGTGTTTGGCCAATTGGACATGAAACTAGGCTTATAATGGCACATTTTTGCTGAAGAAACCATACGCAAAAGACCAAAGCAAGAGGACCAAAACTTGGCCCCAATCCGGACACCCTGCAACTGATTCTGCAGAATGACCAAATGAATAGTAACTGTTCATTTGGCCATAACTCACTGTAGATATGGTCAATTGACCTGAAAGTTTTACAGCAACAAGTTAAGACATAGACAAACAACTTTTATGAAGGAAACTACCCCAAATTATGGCCAGAACCCATCCAACCAAGTGACTCTAGTTACTGTTCCTGTTACTGTAGATATGGTCAATTCTGCAGATTGGCAATCCGGCCAGCTGTGGTTTTTGAGCCATATCTAGAGTTACAAAACTCCAAATGGAGTGATTCAAAAAGCGAAATTCAACTAGACAAAATAAGGAACAACTTTCATGTTTTACATTTCTTCAAATTTCCACAGTAACAGTGTCCAATGGAACAGTGAATTTGACTCACCAAAACTGAAAATTCTGCTTGTGTTGGTTTAAACTTTGAAATGGTATAAATGCTTAATGCCAACAAGTTTGGAATGCCAAATGTGGTATGTAGGGAGTGCCAAAGTCAATGTACATATTTTTATTCTAAAAGTCAACATTTTGTTGACCAATAAGATGAATAGTGACACTAAAAATTTGAAATTCACAAATTGAAGAATTTAAAAGTTTGAAATGCCCTAGTATACCTAACATGATTGGTTTGGATAGTTTGGCATGCCAATAGGGTTCGATTAGCGATCGCACATGGCAATATGCCATTCTGATTTTATGGCTTTTAGCCATTCTGACTTTGTATTGAGCTTTGGCCTTGTGCCTGATATATTTACAGCTTGTTAGCTGTTCTGTTGCACACCGGGAGATGCATATGTGACCGATGGTGTGATGGCCCGAGGTACTTGATACCCAGTGCCAGTTTACCCGTTATCCAGTCCGATGCCTAGTGTAGGTTACTTGGGCAACCAAATGAATGAAAGTGAACAAAGTTACTGAATTAATGTATATATAACCATACTAAACAAATGAATCATACACATTCACTATATATTCGTTTTCTTGCTATTTTCTTTTATTATATTATTGCACCACTAAGCATTATTGCTTAGCGCGTTGCTTTTGCATGCGTAGGTACTGGAGATCCCGATCGTGAGCCCAGTAGACCGCAGACTGGGTGAGTTCATCCTGCAGATCTGCACAGTGTCCGTGTCACCTCACTACCTGCAGTGCATTGGTAGGGCACTAGGTGTCATTTTGTCATTTTGTAATTAAATTTTTATTTTCTCATATGTTTTTGGGATTATGTAATGTATTTTGAGGTTCATGTAAATAATAAAGATTTATGGTTATGTGTGGAAGTAATTTGAGCTTTTAATTGTTATTTATATATATGAGAACCCTGAGAAATGGATGTTTGAGAAATGAAAAGGCTATTGAGAACTGAAATTGAGAAATATTGTTGAGTTTTTGATATTGAGACTCTGTTGATGAATTGAAGTTGGGTTTGTTTGAAAATTATTTGGAAGGGTTTTCACAGGTTCCGAAGAACGGTTTTCTCCATTTTTAGCCGGTACTCCGCCGGATTTTCTTTAAAATTTTCGAAACCTTAAATGAATAATACTTTTGATAAATGGCTTAAATAAATTGTATTTCATAAATTATATGCAAAAGCATGATATAAATTAATTGAGGAATATTAGAGTGTGCCGATACACCGTGTGGCATTACTTACTCGGGTATACTGTACACGGGTAAGGGGTGTCACAAATAGGGATATAGCTGACTATGTGACTAAGTGTTTGACATGTTAGCAAGTTAAAGCAGAACATCAAGTTCCATCAGGATTGCTATAACCTATAAGCATACCTGAATGGAAATGGGACCGCGTCACTATGGATTTTGTTAGTGGTCTACCTCTCACCCAAAGGAAGCATGATGCAGTGTGGGTGATAGTGGATAGATTGATAAAGTCAGCACATTTTCTGCTAGTTAGGACTAACTACTCATTGGAGAAGCTAGCAGAATTATATATCAGTGAGATAGTTAGACTACATGGAATCCCACTTTCCATCATATCTGACCGAGACCTAAGGTTTACATCGAGATTCTAGAAAAAGTTACAAGAAGCCTTGGGTACACAACTCCGCTTTAGCACGGCTTTTCATCCCCAAATGGATGGACAGTCAGAATGAGTAATCCAGGTAAACCTAAGAACTAATTGTATATTTGCAATTAATAAATTGAAATGATAGTAACAATGTGAATTATGTGATAGATCCTGGAGGATATGCTAAGGAGTTGTGTCATTGAGTTTGAGGGGAGTTGGGATAGATACCTCCCACTGGCAAAATTCGCATACAACAATAGCTACCAAGCTAGCATCCAAATAGCCCCGTATGAAGCACTGTATGGGAGGAAATGTAGAACCCCAGTGTGTTGGACTGAATTGGGTGAAGATAAGCTGGTAGGACCAAACCTGGTGAAACAGACTGAGGAAAAAGTGAAGATAATCAAAGCTAACCTGAAGATTGCCTCAGATAGACAGAAGTCTTATGCCGACCTGAAGAGAAAAGAGATAGAGTATACAGGTGGCGATAAAGTGTTTCTCAAAGTCTCACCGTGGAAGAAAGTACTGAGGTTTGGGAGAAAGGGTAAGTTAAGCCCTAGGTTCATTGGCCCATATGAAGTCATTGAACGTGTGGGACCAGTTGCCTATCTGCTAGCTTTACCACCAAAACTGGATAAAATTCACAATGTGTTCCATGTTTCTATGCTGAGAAGATATCGCTCAGACCCTTCACATGTCATTTCCATGGAATAGATTGAAATCCAACCGGACTTGACATATACAGAGGAACCTATACAGATCCTAACTCGGGAAGTGAAGGAACTGAGAAATAAATAAATTCCACTGGTGAAAGTGCTTTGGAGGCACGATAACACTGAAGAGACAACTTGGGAAAGTGAAGAGATAATGAGGCAACAGTTTCCTCAACTGTTTGCATCAGGTAAATTTCGAGGATGAAATTTTTATTAGAGGAGAAGAGTTGTAACATCCTCCTTTTAGCTTGTCCATACAGTCTACTGTTCCGGTGACCAGTGTCTATCCAGACAGCTTGAACGTTTGGAAAAAAAAATATTTAAACTAAAGTAAGGGACAAAAAATTAACTCAAATAACATATAAGAAAAAAAAATTTAGGAAAAATTATAAAATAATTTTTTGGACTCCAGAGAAGGGTCATAGAGGTTCTTATGGCGTTAAAATGCCAAGAAAATACTTAGAAAAGTTTTTCAATCGGTACAGACAATTTTGGCCCGTTCAGCCAAACGGAGGGCATTTTGGTCATTTCATCTTCAGAGATGATTTTTGGGCCAACTTATCCAGTTAAATAAATAATTTATATAACACAAAATATGATTAAATGTTGTTAAAAATTTAATTGAAATTAATTGGACAAGAAAAGGATGGAAAAATGAAAGAAATTGAAATTATGACATCATAAGGACGTCATTAAAAGTCTCCAACCCAATCAAGTGTTGACACATGTCTCCAAGGTATTTAAAAAGACTTAAGTGGCAGAAAAAGAAAGAAAAAGAAGCCCAAAAATTCGTGAAGCTCCTCTCTCCTTCTTCTTCATGCCACCCCCTTTGCTCTTCATAACCAAAGCTTTACCAAGCTTGATTTCTTGGGTTTCTATCCATTAAAACCTAAATTTCCCAACACAAAAAATTGTTCTAGCATCTTGGAGATTCTTTTGGGAGTAAAAAGAAAAGGAAAGGAAGAACTTTAGCAAATTGGAAAGCTCACTCCTTTAAGGTTAGTGACCCAACCATGAATTTTTCTTTAAATTCATGTTAAGAACTTTGAATATGTGTAAATTGTAAAGAAAAAATTGTTGAATACCATTTGGATGGAAACCCTAGATTCATGGCAGCCATGGTTAGGGTTTGTTTGTGGTGATTTTAATGAAATTTAAAGACCATCATGGCTACCCACAACATGTATTTACTAAGTGGATTGATGAAATGAAGTGAAAATGCATATGGGGTAATGTTTGAGATGTTAGGGTTAGGGTTTGGGTATAAAATGGAGACTTTGATTATGTAATGGTTAAAGTGAGTTTTAATGGTCAATTAGTGACCATTTGGGTATGGGTAAACAAGAAATGAAGTGGTTTGTGTAGTGGGAATTGAGATTAGTGTGGCTGCCCATGGTGATCTGCAGAATTGGACATGAGTCCAGCAGGTTTGGGCTGCCATAACTTGAATTGTAGGAGTTCAATTTGTGCAAGGCCAATTGGACATGAAACTAGACACATAATGGCACAACTTTGATGAAGAAAACATGCCCATAAAACCAAACCAAGTGGACCAAAAGCTTGCCCCAATCCGGGTGATCTGCAATATGTTTCTGTAGAATGACCAAATGAACATTGATTGTTCATTTGGCCATAACTCAACGTAGAAAGGTCCAATTGACCTGAAAGTTTACCAACAAAAAGCTAACATATAGACCAACAACTTTCATGAAGAAACCTATGAAAGCTAACATATAGACCAAATTATGACCAGAACCTATCCAACAAGGGAGTTGCAGTCACTGTTCACTGCACTATAGATATGGTCAGTCCAGAAAAATTCCAATCCAGCCAGTTGTGGTTTTTGGACCACAACTTGAGCTACAAAACTCCAAATGGAGTGATTCAAAAAAGGAAATTCAACTAGACAAAATAAGGAACAACTTTCATGTTGATCATTTTGCTAAATTTCCACTGCAAAAATGACCAATGGAACAGTAAATATAAGGTATGAAAACTGAAATTTCTGCTCAATTAACTTTAAGCTTAGAAATGGTATTGGCAACCAATACCAATAAATTTTGAATGCAAAATGTGGTATGTTGGGAGTATTAAAACCAATGTACCTATTGTCTATGCAAAATTCAACATTTTAGTTGACTAATGAAGTGAATAGTAACACAAAAACTTGAAATTCAAAAATTGTAAAACTTAAAAGTGTAAAATGCCCTAGTATACCTAACAAGATTGGTTTGCATAGCTTGGCATGCCAATAGGGTTCTGTTAGCAGTATTGCATATGGCTTCATGCCATTCTGTGTTTCATGGCTTTCCCATGCCATTCTGTGACATAATAGCCTTTGGCTATGTTATTGAGTTAATATACATGGGTTTTGACCCTGATAATTATTACAGCTTGTTAGTTGTTCTGTTGCACACCGAGAGACACAATGTGACCGATGGTGTGATGGTCCGAGGTACTTAGTACCCAGTACCCAGTGCCAGTTTACCCGTTTATCTAGTCCAGTCAATTAGTATGGGTTACTCGGGCAATGTTAATGAACCTTACCAAAATTTTAATCGTATAATAATGCAATAATACTAGAAATTAAGTCTACCAAAAAAAAAAAGAAATCATACATTATGCATAATTATTTTATTCTATTTTATTTTATTTTATATTGTCACCACTAAGCAGAATTGCTTAGCGTGTCGCTTTTGCCACCCGCAGGTATTGGAGACCTAGCTGGGGAGCCCAGCAGACACCAGACAGTGTGAGCCTACAGAGCTGCATCAGGAGTTCAGAGTCACCTCACATCTGCACTGCATATGGTAGGGCATTAGGATTATAGGTGGCTCTTTTGTATTTTTCATTTTGTATTAGTTTGGATTGTAACTATAAACTCATGTAATTATGTATTAATGTAAATATATGAAATTTCATATTATTGAGATTTTCTGCATTATGTATGTTGATAAATGAAATGTTGAGAATTATTTGTGAATATGCTTCAAGTGATGAAGTGAACAGAAAAGTTTTGAAAATAATATCATGATCGAGATTGAGATTTTGAGATTGACTTGAATATATATATAATGGAGTTTGGATTTGGAAATTATTTTGGAAGTGTTTTTAAACAGGTTCAAAAGAACTGTTTTTCCAATTTAAAGCCGGCACTCTGCTGGATTTTCTATAAAATTTGCGGATAAATTCAGATTTATCAAAATTGAAAATAAATGAATTATAAAGGGATAAATTGTAATAGAAACATAAATTGGTGCTCCGGCACACTGAGTGGCATAACTTGCTCAGCTACACTGTAGACGGGTAAGGGGTGTCACACATGGAGCCCAATTAAACTTAATTAGATCCATTTAAGAACTACCCAAAATAAAATTTTATTTAAATTTAATTAAATTAATTTCCCCAAAACTTTATTATTATTATTATTATTTCAAGATCATGCCACGGAATTAATAATTCAGCTCCATGCCTCCAATTACACCTTAGAGTCATATAATTTTTCATCATCGGGTTTCCCACGGCCTCAATGCACATACTCATCACAAAATAAGGGTCTACAGTGTGTTTCTTTGCAGGTTTTGAAGAACTGTTTTCTCAAAATACAGCCAGCACCTTGCCAAAATTGTGAAAAAAAATTTATAACACCAGATTTTAATCGATGATTTAAATTTTACGAAAATTGTTTTAAAATCCCTTATAGTATATCTAATGGGTTATTGGTAGGCGAAGTACGATAATTCATTAGGTGTACTACGGGATCATGTTACATCTTAAGGGGGAGTAGGGTGTGACATGTTTTGTGGTATCAGAGCAATGGTTTTAAAGTAAATTTTGAACTGTGAATTTGAAATCTTTTTATCGATAACTACAACTGCTCAAATGTTTGATATATATAGTGCATTTACATCATAAATATGAACTAATGGAGAGAAATCTCCTTGTGTTGGTTATACAGGAATAGAAAATCCTGTGAAAAGATATGGAAGAGAAGAATGAGATAATAGAATAGTCCGTGATAGCAGAAGTACAAGTTGAGGCCCCAGCTCCACAAAGTGTCGAAGGCCCGACTGTACTAGTTTTACCGGTACAAATTACTGCACAAATGGCCACTTTCTTTCAACAAATGGCTGATAATCTGTCAGCCCAAGCCTAAGTACAAACCCAACCCCCACAAAGGCAGTATGAAATGGAGAAAAGAGAGAAACATATGTGTCAGAGCTCAAGCAGTAATTTAGGGAAGAGAAAAGAATTTGAGGAGCCCCGATGTGACACCCCTTACCCGTGTACAGTATACCCGAGTAAGTAATGCCACACGGTGTACCGGCACATTCTAATATACCTTAATTAATTTATATCATGCTTGTGAATATAATTTATTTTAGCCATTTATCAAAAGTATTATTTATTTGAGGTTCCGAAAATTTTAAAGAAAATCCGGCGGAGTACCGGCTAAAAATGGAGAAAACAGTTCTTCGGAACCTGTTAAAAACACTTCCAAATAATTTCCAAACAATCCCAACTTCAATTCATCAACAGAATCTCAATATCAAAATCTCAACATTTTTTTTTTCAGTTTCAGTTCTCAATCATCATTTCTCAGGGTTCTCATATATAAACAACAATTAAATACTCAAATTACTTCCATACATAACCATAAATCTTTATTATTTACATGAACCTCAAAATACATTACATAAATCCAAATACATATGAGAAAATAAAAATTTAGTTACAAAATTACAAAATGACACCTAGTGCCCTACCAATGCACTGCAGGTAGTGAGGTGACACGGACACTGTGCAGAGCTGCAGGATGAACTCACCCATTCTGCGGTCTACTAGGCTCACGATCTGTATCTCCAGTACCTACGCGTGGCAAAAGCAACGCGCTAAGCAATAATGCTTAGTGGTGCAATAATATAATAAAAGAAAATAGCAGAAAGTAAGTATGTATAGAATGTATATGATTTCTTTATTTGGCATTGGTATATCTATTATTTCATTAACTTTGCCCACTTTTATTCATTTGGTTGCCCAAGTAACCTACACTAGACGACTAGACTGGATAAACGAGTAAACTGCCACTGGGTATCAAGTACCTCGGGCCGTCACACCATCAGTCACATATGCATCTCCAGGCAAATGACTAACAATGTCAGAATAATATCGAGCACAAGGCTAAGTCTCAATGCAAGGTCGAGTGGCTAAAAGCCATAAAATCACGTAATGGCATATTGCCATGTGCGATCGCTAACTGAAACCTATTGGCATGCCAAACTATCCAAACCAATCATGTTAGGTATACTAGGGCATTTGAAACTTTTAAATTCTTCAATTTGTGCATTTCAAGTTTTGATGTCACTATTCACCTCATTGGTCAACAAAAATGTTGACTTTTGGATAGAAAATAGGTGTATTGGTTTTAACACCCCAAACATACCACATTTTGTATTTAAAACTTGTTGGAATTGATTGCCATTTCCATTTCTCAACTTAATTCTCAGAGGGCAGAAATTTCAGTTTTTGAGACCCAACTTTACTGTTCCATTGGGCCCTGTTGCAGTGGGAATTTGAGGAAATGACAAACATGAAAGTTGTTCCTTATTTTGTCTAGTTGAATTTATTTTTTTGAATCACTCCATTTGGAGTTTTTTAGCTCCAGATATGGCTCAAAAACCACAGCTGGCCGGATTGCCAATCTGCAGAATTGACCATATCTACAGTAACATGAACAGTGACTGTGATTGCATTTTTGAATTGGTTCTGGCCATAATTTGGGGTAGGTTTCTTCATGAAAGTTGTTTTTCTATGTCTTAAATTGTTGCTGTAAAAATTTCAGGTTAATTGACCAAATCTATAGTGAGTTATGGACAAATGAACAATTACTGTTCATTTGGTCATTCTGCAGAATCAGTTGCAGGGTATCCAGATTGGGTCCAAGTTTTGGTCCTCTTGCTTTGGTCTTTTGGGCATGGTTTCTTCAGCAAAAATGTGCCATTATAAGCCTAGTTTCATGTCCAATTGGCCAAACACCAATTGGACCAACACAGCCAAAGTTATGGCTGTGTAATTGGACTGAAATTTCAGTCCATTGCTGCTGTCCTAGGGCAGCTTACACCTTCACTTTGCCATACTATTTTTCAGTCCAAATTGTGGTCAACTTACCTAAAATGGTCACTAATTGACCATTAAAATGTTTTCTAACAATTTCCTAAGCCAAATCAATTTTTCACTACTCAAAACCCTAATTCCCATATGAGTTTTCACAAATTCCTTACTTAACTCTTTCTTTCTTTGTATATGTATAAGTATGCACTTTAAACATAAGCTCTAGTTCACTCAAAGCTCATCAAAAAATCAAAATAATTCCTCCACAAGGGCTACCAAAAATTCATAGTATGTATACACAAAATTCTTGTTCATTTTAGTTACAAATCTTACTCAATTCAAGTTACAAATCACAAAAATAAAGAGTTTTAAGTATCTAATGCACTAACCTTGAATAGGGCAGATTTTTCCCAACTCTAAACTTCACTTTCCTTCACTTTCAAGGCTGCCAAAAGGTTGTTTATGGTGTGGGGTAAAAGTTTAATGAAGAGAGGTTAGGGTTTTGTGGTAAAACAAGGGAGAAATTAAGCTTGCTTGATTGAACATCAATGGAGGGAAGAAAGGAGGAGGTTTCGGCTGCATGAGGAAGAGGGTGACGGCTGCTGAAATTTTTGGTTATTTGGTATTCATTTAGTCTCTTTATTAGTTAGTCAAATGATGGCTTAATTGTGATTGGTTGGTAATTTTAAATGACATCACCATGATGTCATAAATAAGCTTTTTCCTCACTTTCTTTTCTTTCCTCCACTACTCATCTTCAATTTAATTTCTAGTAATGTTTATCCATATTTTATGTCATATTAATTATTTACTCAACTGGACAAGTCGGCCAAAAATCACCTCTGAAGGCGAAATGACCAAAATGCCCTCCGTTTGGCTGAACGGGTCAAAATTGTCTGTACCGATTTTTCTAGGTATTTTCTTGGCATTATAATGCCGTAGGAACCTCAATGACCCTTCTCTGGAGTCCCAAAAATTATTTTATGAATTTTTTCCCGGGTCTAGGGCTCCTCGTTGCGAGAACCGCAACTTCCCTCTAGTTACCCATCGTTTAACTTGGTTGTATTTTATTTCTAAAATTTTTTACTAAATTTTTCTTATCAATATTTGAGTTAATTATGGTTCCTAAATTTAGTTTAAATATTTTTCCGGACGTTCTAGCTGTCCGGACCGACACCGGTCACCGGAACAGTAGAATGTACGGAGTTGTTACCGGGAGGGTGTTACAACTCTTCCCCTCTAATATAAATTTCGTCCTCGAAATTTACCTGATGCAAACAGTTGAGGGAACTATTGCCTCATCGTCTCTTCACTTTCCCAAGTTGCCTCTTCGGTGTTGTGGTGCCTCCATAGCACTTTCACCACTGGAATCTGCTTGTTCCTCAACTCTTTCACTTCCCGTGCCAAGATCCGTAGAGGTTCTTCTTCATAAGTCAAATCCGGTTGTATTTCAATTTCTTCCTTGGAGATGACAAGTGAAGGATCTGAGCGGTATCTTCTGAGCATGGATACGTGAAACACATTGTGGATCTTGTCCAGCTCTGGTGGTAAAGCTAGCCTATAGGCCACTGGACCCACATGTTCAATGACTTCATATGGGCCAATGAACCTAGGGCTTAACTTACATTTTCTTCTGAACCTCAATACCTTCTTCCATGGTGACACCTTGAGGAACACTTTGTCGCCAACTGTGTATTCTATTTCTTTTCTCTTCAGGTCGGCATAAGATTTCTGTCTGTCTGAGGCAACTTTTAAGTTGGCTTTGATTGATTTTACCTTCTCCTCAGCCTGTTTCACTGTGTCCGCCCTACCGCTTGTTCGCCAATTCAGTCCAAAGACACCTGAGTTCTACATTTTCTCCCATACAGTGCTTCATATGGGGCCATTTGGATGCTAGCTTGGTAGCTATTGTTGTATGCAAATTCTGCCAGTGGGAGGTATCTATCCCAATTTCCCTCAAACTCAATGACACAACTCCTCAGCATATCCTCAAGGACCTGACATATATTTCACGTTATTGTTATCATTTTAATTCAATATTTGTGTCAATTTCATTGGTTCAATTGTTTACCTGGATTACTCTTTCTGATTGCCCATACGTCTGAGGATGGAAAGCTGTGCTGAAGTGGAGTTGTGTACCCAAGGACTCATGCAACTTCTTCCAGAATCTCGATGTAAACGTTGGGTCTCGATCAGATATGATGGAAAGTGGAATTCCATGCGCCTAACTATCTCAGCGATATACAATTACGCTAACTTCTCTAGTGAGTAGTCACCCTAATCGGCAGAAAAGTGTGTCGACTTTCACAATCTATCTACTATCACCCATGCTGCATCATGTTTCTTCTGGGTGAGAGGTAGACCACTTACAAAATCCATAGTGACCCGATCCCTTTTACATTCAGGTATGCATATAGGTCAGAGCAAACCCGATGGAACTTGATGTTCTCGCTTGACTTGTCGATGTGTCAAGCATTTAGTCACATAGTCACCATGTCCTTCTTCATACTGTGCCACCAATATTGGAGCTTGATCATGATACATCTTTGTACTTCACAGGTGCATAGCATATACACCGGTGTGTGCCTCTTTTAGAATATCGGCTTTCAATTCCCATTATCCGGTACACAGTCTTCCTTTGTAGTACAGCACCCATCCGCTTTCACCCCATAATCGCTTGCTTTTCCTCCGAGATCTTGCTCATAATAGCCATTAACTTTTATCCGCTTTGCCCATCTAAAATCTGTCAGAATGTTTGGCCTCACTTGCAACTCAGCCAAAATAGCTCCATCTCGAATCAAAGTGAGACGGGCATTCAATGATCTCAAAGCTGTGATGGACTTTCTACTCAAAGCATCAGCAACTACATTTGAATTCCCAGGATGGTAGTCAATCACACAATCATAATCCTTCAGGAACTGAATCCATCGCCTCTATCTAAGGTTGAGCTCCCTCTGAGTTGGCAAGTATTTTAGGCTTTTGTGGTCCGTGTAAATGTAGCACTTTTCACCACACAAGTAATGCCTCCATATCTTCAGTGCGAAGATAATTGCTGCGAGCTCTAGATCATGGGTAGGGTAGTTCTGTTTATGTGGCCTTAGCTGTCTGGAAGCATAAGCGACCACCTTTCCCTCTTGCATCAATACACACCCTAACCCATTATGAGAGGCATCACTGTAGACCACGAAGTCCTTTCCTGACACTGGCTATGTTAACACTGGTGCCTCTGTCAACATAGCCTTCAACTTCTCAAAACTGGTCTGACACTTGTCATTCCAGTCAAATCTGACATTCTTGTGTAACAACTTGGTCATTGGAGCAGCTATTAAGGAAAATCCCTTCACAAATCTCCTGTAATACCCAGCTAGCCCCAAGAAACTTCTGACCTCAGTTGTATTTCTGGGAGGCTTCCATTCCATAACTGCTTCTATTTTTTTGGGATCCACCCTAATCCCATCAGCTGACACTATGTGTCCAAGGAATGCAATCTCATTCAGCCAAAAGTCACACTTGGACAACTTAGCATACAGTTCCTTTTCTCTCAGGGTTTGCAGAACAATCCTCAAATGCTCATCATGTTCTTCCCTGGTCTTGGAATACACCAGAATATCATCAATAAAGACCACTACGAACCGATCTAGGTATGGATGGAAGATACGGTTCATAAGGTCCATGAATGCCGCTGGTGCATTTGTTAGGCCAAAGGGCATCACCAGAAACTCATAATGCCCATACCGAGTTCTGAATGCAGTCTTGGGCACATCTATATCCTTCACCCTCAACTGATGATACCCTGATCTGAGATCAATCTTAGAAAATACTCCTGCTCCCTTCAACTGATCAAACAGATCATCGATTCTAGGCAATGGATATTTGTTCTTCACAGTCACTTTATTCAACTGCTGGTAATCGATGCATAGTCTCAAAGTCCCATCCTTCTTTTTCACAAACAGCACTGGAGCTCCCCATGGTGACACACTGGGGCTCCCCATGGTGACACACTGGGGCGTGTGAACCCCTTATCAAGCAACTCTTGCAACTGAGTTTTCAACTCCCTCAATTCAGTGGGTGCCATCCTATAAGGAGCAATGGAAATGGGTGTTGTACCCGGCAGTGTCTCAATAGCAAATTCAACTTCCCTTTCTGGTGGTAAACCAGGCAATTCTTCAGGAAATACTTATAGGAAGTCTTTTACTGTGGGTATATCACTCAGGTTTGGCTTAGCCTGCCTAGTATCCACCACATGTGCTAGGTAGGCTTCACAACCTTTTTTTATCATTCTTCTTGCAACTGTGGCTGAGATGACATTGGACAAGAAATCTGTCCTTTCACCCACAACTGTAATCTCATTACCCTCAGGAGTTTTCAGAGAAATTCTCTTCAATTTGCAATCAACTATTGCCTGATGACGTGACAACCAGTCCATTCCCAAAATCACGTCAAACTCGTGGAAGGGCAATTCAATCAGGTCGGCCAAGAATTCGTACCCCTGAAGCCTTAACGGGCAACCCTTGTATACTTTGTTCACCACTACACTGTGGCCCAATGGATTAGTGACCAGAATGTCTTGGTCACTCTCCCCTACCAGTATCCCCCTTTCTACGGGTAGATTGATGCAGATGTATGAGTGAGTGGATCCTGGATCCACCAATGCATGCACAGGAGTATTGTAGAGGGAGAACGCACTCGATGACATCCGGGCATCTTGCTCCTCCCGAGCTCTCGTGGCATAAATTCCGCGGTGTGGTCCGTTATCCGCCTCTCTGCTGGCTCAGATGCAAGCCTCTGTGATGGTCCCACTGCATCAGACTTACTAGATTTTCTACCTCTCTGTGGTGCAGGAGCAGGTCTGTCTGCTTGTGTTGGAGTAGCTGTAGTAGTTCTACGTGGGTAGTTCCTCAGCTGATGCTCTGTTGACCCACATCTTAAATAGGCACTAGTTACACTCCAACACTCTCCCTTGTGCCATTTCAGACAGTGTGGACATGCAAAAGATGTTGGAGCTGGTCCCCTGAACCCCATCCCTGGAGAGCTGCCCACTGATGGTGTGGACTGACCTCTCCTGGGGGTGAACTGTGGCCTGGGCCCCTGAGACTGACCCTGACCCTGTGGCTGAGCTGAACTCTGTGCAGGAGGACCCTTGAACTTCTTCCCAAATGCAGGAGATGAGCTAGGCTGACCCAGGCCCCTCTTCTGTTGTCTCTCCCTTCTGGTCTGCTCACTTATTCTTACTTTTTCAACCCTTAATGCAGCTTCCACTAACTTGCTAAATTCTGTGATTCCCAAGGCAGTGAGCTGGATCTTGATGTTGTCATTTAGTCCCTCTTTAAATCTCTTACACCTTTCAGCTTCATTAGGGACTATCTCCCTTCCGTAGCGGCTTAATCAGACAAATTCCTTCTCATACTCGGCCACTGATAGCTGTCTCTGCCTCAGGTTAATGAACTCTCTTCTTCTCTCTTCTAGGTATACAGTACCCACATATTTCTTCTTGAACTCGGAGAGAAAGAAGTCCCAAGTTACAGCTTCTGGCTGCACTTCACTGGACACCGTGTCCCACCACTCATAAGCATCATCTTGCAACAAATATATGGCAACCTCTAGGTTTTGCTCTGGGGTGCAGTGGAGTTGTTTTAGAACTCTGTCTGTTCTGTTCAACCAATTCTCGGCTGCAACAGAATTATCTTCTCTCTTGCCGAAAAAGTCCACTGCTCCAAACTTTCTTAGCCTTTCCAAGTGTGATTTCTGCTGTGAAGCTGGTGGTGGTGGTGGTGCTGGCATTACCCCCGCCATTTGTCTAAAGAAATCGGCCATTTGCTGGAACATGGCCTGTGGAGGCTGAGCAGGTTCTGCTTGAGCTGGCGGAGCAGGTTCTCCCATGCCCCAGCCTCACTGGCCGCAGTGGAGCATGACTCTCCACTTCCTCCTCGACTGCTCTCTGTGATGAAGGGTCCATATCCTATTCAAAATAAGAAAGACAAACAGATCTGCATTAGTGTCACCTCGACTCTTACAAATGCAATGCATGGTATGGACTCAATCTAGGCCCAGAAACGCCTAAACCGTGCTCTGATACCACTAAATGTGACACCCCTTACCCGTGTACAGTATACCCGAGTAAGTAATGCCACACGGTGTACCGACACATTCTAATATACCTTAATTAATTTATATTATGCTTGTGAATATAATTTATGAAATATAATTTATTTTAGCCATTTATCAAAAGTATTATTTATTTGAGGTTTCGAAAATTTTAAAGAAAATCCGGCGGAGTACCGGCTAAAAATGGAGAAAACAGTTCTTCAGAACCTGTTAAAAACACTTCCAAATAATTTCCAAACAATCCCAACTTCAATTCATCAACAGAATCTCAATATCAAAATCTCAACATTTTTTTTTTCAGTTTCAGTTCTCAATCATCATTTCTCAGGGTTCTCATATATAAACAACAATTAAATACTCAAATTACTTCCATACATAACCATAAATCTTTATTATTTACATGAACCTCAAAATACATTACATAAATCCAAATACATATGAGAAAATAAAAATTTAGTTACAAAATTACAAAATGACACCTAGTGCCCTACCAATGCACTGCAGGTAGTGAGGTGACACGGACACTGTGTAGAGCTGCAGGATGAACTCACCCATTCTGCGGTCTACTGGGCTCACGATCTGTATCTCCAGTACCTACGCATGGCAAAAGCAACGCGCTAAGCAATAATGCTTAGTGGTGCAATAATATAATAAAAGAAAATAGCAGAAAGTAAGTATGTATAGAATGTGTATGATTTCTTTATTTGGTATTGGTATATCTATTATTTCATTAACTTTGCCCACTTTTATTCATTTGGTTGCCCAAGTAACCTACACTAGACTACTGGACTAGACAAACGGGTAAACTGGCACTAGGTATCGAGTACCTCGGGCCGTCACACCATCGGTCACATATGCATCTCCGGCAGGCAAATGTAATAACAATGTCAGAATAATATCAGGCACAAGGCCAAGTCTCAATGCAAGGTCAGAATGGCTAAAAGCCATAAAATCACAGAATGGCATATTGCCATGTGCAGTGCTGCTAACTGAACCCTATTGGCATGCCAAACTATCCAAACCAATCATGTTAGGTATACTAGGGCATTTGAAACTTTTAAATTCTTCAATTTGTGCATTTCAAGTTTTGATGTCACTATTCACCTCATTGGTCAACAAAAATGTTGAATTTTGGATAGAAAATAGGTGTATTGGTTTTAACACCCCAAACATACCACATTTTGTATTTAAAACTTGTTGGAATTGATTGCCATTTCCATTTCTCAACTTAATTCTCAGAGGGCAGAAATTTCAGTTTTTGAGACCCAACTTTACTGTTCCATTGGGCCCTGTTGTAGTGGGAATTTGAGGAAATGACAAACATGAAAGGTGTTCCTTATTTTGTCTAGTTGAATTTATTTTTTTGAATCACTCCATTTGGAGTTTTGTAGCTCCAGATATGGCTCAAAAACCACAGCTGGCCGGATTGCCAATCTGCAGAATTGACCATATCTACTGTAACATGAACAGTGACTGTGATTGCATTTTTGAATTGGTTCTGGCCGTAATTTGGGGTAGGTTTCTTCATGAAAGTTGTTTGCCTATGTCTTAACTTGTTTCTGTAAAAATTTCAGGTTAATTGACCAAATCTACAGTGAGTTATGGCCAATTGAACAGTTACTGTTCATTTGGTCATTCTGCAGAATCAGTTGTAGGGTATCCGGATTGGGGCCAAGTTTTGGTCCTCTTGCTTTGGTCTTTTGGGCATGGTTTCTTCAGCAAAAATGTGCCATTATAAGCCTAGTTTCATGTCCAATTGGACAAACACCAATTGGACCAACACAGCCAAAGTTATGGCTGTGTAATTTTTACTGAAATTTCAGTCCATTGCTGCTGTCCTAGGGCAGCTTACACCTTCGCTTTGCCATACTATTTTTCAGTCCAAATTCTGGTCAACTTACCTAAAATGGTCACTAATTGACCATTAAAATGTTCTCTAACAATTTCCTAAGCCAAATCAATTTTTCACTACTCAAAACCCTAATTCCCATATGAGTTTTCACAAATTCCTTACTTAACTCTTTCTTTCTTTGTATATGTATAAGTATGCACTTTAAACATAAGCTCTAGTTCACTCAAAGCTCATCAAACAATCAAAATAATTCCTCCACAAGGGCTGCCGAAAATTCATAGTATGTATACACAAAATTCTTGTTCATTTTAGTTATAAATCTTACTCAATTCAAGTTACAAATCACAAAAATAAAGAGTTTTAAGTATCTAATGCACTAACCTTGAATAGGGCAGATTTTTCCCAACTCTAAACTTCACTTTCCTTCACTTTCTAGGCTGCCAAAAGGTTGTTTAAGGTGTGGGGTAAAATTTTAATGAAGAGAGGTTAGGGTTTTGTGGTAAAATAAGGGAGAAATTAAGCTTGCTTGATTGAACATCAATGGAGGGAAGAAAGGAGGAGGTTTCGACTGCATGAGGAAGAGGGTGATGGCTGCTGAAATTTTTGGTTATTTGGTCTTCATTTAGTCTCTTTATTAGTTAGTCAAATGATGGCTTAATTGTGATTGGTTGGTAATTTTAAATGACATCACCATGATGTCATAAATAAGCTTTTTCCTCACTTTCTTTTCCTTCCTCCACTACTCATCTTCAATTTAATTTCTAGTAATGTTTATCCATATTTTATGTCATATTAATTATTTACTCAACAAGACAAGTCGACCAAAAATCACCTCTGAAGGCGAAATGACCAAAATGCCCTCCGTTTGGCTGAACGGGTCAAAATTATCTGTACCGATTGAAAAATTTTTCTAGGTATTTTCTTGGCATTCTGATGCCATAGGAACCTCAATGACCCTTCTCTGGAGTCCCAAAAATTATTTTATGAATTTTTCCCAGGGTCTAGGGCTCCTCGTTGTGAGAACCGCAACTTCCTTCTGGTTACCCATCGCTAGGGCACCGGCTCGTTTAACTTGGTTGTATTTTATTTCTAAAATTTTTTTTACTAAATTTTTCTTATCAATATTTGAGTTAATTATGGTTCCTGACTTTAGTTTAAATATTTTTCAGGACGTTCTAGCTGTCCGGACCGACATCGGTCACTGGAACAGTAGAATGTACGGAGTTGTTACCGGGAGGGTGTTACACCCGAGCTCAGCGATATGACAGAGGCGGATCATCAGGGCAGAGAACACCAAGATTTAGTCGTCGAACAATCAGAAGTTCCTATCCTCCTCATATCTGTAACTCTTGTGGCAAACTACATGGGGGTATTTGTCGTAAGGCCTCTGGAGCCTGCTACAATTATGGAAAGCTTAGACACTTTGTTAGAGATTGTACTAGAGCACCTCGACCGCTTCTTGAAGTTCACAGATCACGATCAGTCGAGATAGAAATAGAGTTGGTACTCCTCAACACTATAACACAGTGAATCAACCCGAATATAGTAGCGCACCAGTCAGAGCGTTCACTATGCGCCAAGGAGAAAAAACAGAAACTTCGGATGTAGCTGCTGGTAAGTTCTTAATTTTTGAAAGAAATAATTAGTTATTATTTGATCCTAGCATTACTTAGTTGTATGTTAGTATTAGAACTATATGTTCTGTTGCTATTCCTTTACATGGGAATGAATTTTGATGTATTAGTGACTAGTCTTTTAGGATAAAAACTATAATAACAAGTATGATTGATATTAATTTTGGAAGAACTGTTAGCTAAAAGTATTTTCTAAAACACCATAAATTATGAAGCTAATTGGTAAGCCTACTTAATGTAAGGCAAGAGGACCTAAAAGTAAGTTACAATAATAGAATTACTCTAGATGAGGGCAAAGATGTTACTGTTAGTAATTGTCAAGGGATATGGTAATCAAAATCGATTTAGGATATTAGTGGATTCGAGAAAGATAAGATGTTAGAAAACCTACTCCATGAGATTATAACGTAGTGACTATGTACTGTTCTCGATGTTTGTATTGTAAGCTGAAGATTATAGTACCGATATGGGATTATTATATAGAGCCTTTGATTGAGTTTGCTTATAACAATAGCTACCAATCAAGCATTGGGATGCCTCCATATGAATCTTTGTATGGCAGGAAGTGCAGAACTCCCCTATGTTGGGATGAAGTAGGTGAAAGGAAGATGATTGGGCTAGAAATTGTTCAGCATACAGAGGAAAAGATCAGATTGAACAGAGATAGACTCAAGGCTGCATCAGACCGTCAGAAGTCCTATGTTGGTCTGAAGAGAAGAGATATTGAATATGTAGTGGGTGACAAGGTATTCCTCAAAGTTTCTCCTTGGAAGAGGATTATGAGATTTGGCAGAAAGGGAAAACTGAGTCCTCGTTTCATCGAACCATATGAGGTTCTGGAGAGAGTGGGTCCTTTGGCATATCAGTAGGCATTACCTCCAGAGCTAGAAAGGATACACAGTATCTTCCATGTGTCCATGTTAAGGAGGTATATATCTGACCCATCTCATGTACTATCAGTTAAAGAGATTGAGGTAAATCCAGACCTCTCATATGAGGAAGAAGCCATAGAAATTCTGGCATATGAGGTGAAGCAGCTGAGGAACAAACAGATACACTAGTTAAAGTGTTGTGGAGCCATCATTCAGGCCAGGAAGCTACTTGGGAACGTGAAGAGGATATGAAGAGACAGCACCCACAGCTGTTCAGAGACTAATGCCAGGTAAAATTTCGAGACGAAATTTATTTTAAGGGGGGGAGAATTGTAACACCCCTATGTTCAGTAGTGCGTTCTCATCGTTCGTGTGATGGTTCGTCTGCATACCTAGGATGCCTAGAACTACACTGAGATATGGGTGAGGAGACATAAAGTAATGAAATACAAGAAAAGAAAATACAAGAAAAACAAAGGAAAAATAATAGTAATGAAATTTAACCAAGTTAAACAAGCCGATAACCCTAGCGATGGGTGACTGCACTGGGAAGTTGCGGCGTGGACCGTTGACTAGCCCTGGACAGCGGGGAATCCTAGAAAATATTTTTAAAAAATAATTAAAGACCTATTGAAGTATAAATACCATTAGAAATATAAAAAAAAAATTAATTAATTAATTAGTACAAAGAAAAACGGGAAATCGAGAAAACTATAAAACTCGGTGTTACCGAAAAATCGGTAATACAACCCGAACAGGAGCATTGTGGTCATTTGACACCCCGAGTTGTCTTTTAACCTAAATGTCCATTAAAAATACATGATATTACACTTGGAAAATGTCATGAAAAATTAAATTGGTGGTACCTAATGTAAATAGCAAAAGATAGGAGCTTAATGTGGGAATAAGGAAACTTAAGAATAAACAAACATTTATTTCTCACTTAGTGCTCCACTCACACCTAAAGTGGACCACTAAACCTTCATTTGGATAGCAGAAATTCATCTTCCTCAAACTTCCAAAGAACCAGCCGAAAATGGTGAAGAAGAAACCTCCATTGCCGTCCCACCTTGAAGCTTCATTCTCCCATGATCCAAGCCTATTTCCTTCCACTTTCCTTCACTACAATTGCTCTAAACCACTTTGTCAGTAGATAGGCAGCAAGAAGATCAAGTTTTGGTGAAGTTTTGAAGAGTTTCAAAAGTGGTAAGTAGGTATTTTTGATGCTTGCTTCA
This sequence comes from Hevea brasiliensis, assembly GCF_030052815.1. NCBI lineage: Eukaryota > Viridiplantae > Streptophyta > Magnoliopsida > Malpighiales > Euphorbiaceae > Hevea > Hevea brasiliensis. The sequence continues at coordinate 67,794,240 of NC_079495.1, forward strand.
TTAAAGTTTGTGTTGGTGTTATGGGTAGTTGAATTGTGGAAGGATTTTTGAAGTTTGATGAGTTAAGGGAGAGGTATATTTTTGGCAGCCATGGAACTTCTATAAGGGCAGTTTATCTTTGCATGTAAATGGTAGATTAAAGTGTTGATGAAGTGTTTATGTGTGTCGGAATAAATTGGGTGATGTATACTAAATGTATATGTGAATGTACACTTGACTTTAGAAGCTTGGAAAGCTAATTGAAGAAGATTATAATTCGGCAATTTGAAGTGTGGACCAAAAGATTATTGTTTCATGGTTTGGTTTATGGAATTTTACTGTTGAATTATGGTGCTTGTTATGGTAGCATGTACATATGTATGAAGGTGTGAGTTTGGACATGTAAATGAGCTAGGTTATATGGTTAAATTGTTGTAATTTAGACATGGTAAATTCTGTACTATAATTTGCATATTGAGTGTGGTTACAAGCTGCCAAAATGACCAAAAATGTTTTGTGAAATGTGTTAATGGTAAGGTACAAAATAGAAATGACATGTAAGAGTTAACTTAGTAGGCATAGGATGTGTATTTGATAAGTGATGAACAATAAATAGCAGGGTAGGGTGTGTTTTGGCTTAGAACCTTAAGTGTGTGGCTCCAATTGGTATGAGACCAATTGGAGGTGAAACTAGGCACAAAAAGTGCCAACTTTCATGAAGGAAGCTTACCAAAATTCAACTTGGAAGGTGACTTGAAAAATGACAAAATCCAGATTAGTGCATTTAAGGCCTGAAAATTGACCATTTGGGCAGCAATTAGTGCTTTGGCCATAACTTACTCAAAACAGGTCCAATTGACCTAAAATTTTTACCATGAATATTTCAGACATATATCTACAAGTCTTATGAGGACACCAAAGCCTAAAAATTACCATAAGAAAGTCAAATAGCTTGCACAAGTTTGGGTCCAAAAACTGGCCGAACCAAAAGTGACCTAAAATGACCGAAATGACCAATTTTGGTACATTCTGACCAGCAATAGTAAAATGACCATAACTTGGTCTAGTAAACTTAGAATGACCAGAAATTTTTTCCCGCGTGCAATAAGACATAGACCTACAAGTTTGTAGTTTTGACCGAAACTCGAAAACTGAGGGAACTAGGTCATCCGGCTAGGTCAAATTAGTATACTGGAATCTGATAAATTGTAATAAAATGCACTATACATGAAAATGAATTGGGTAATATGTACCAACACTAAAAGGCTATTAAATATGACATATTGGTAACATTAAAACCTAATTCACCTAGAGTGCATCGAGGGTCAACATTTTAGGTTGACTAAAGGAAATAATAGAATTCAATAAATTAAGTATTAAGCATTATCGTTAGAGACAGTTTAAATGAGTACTGAAACACTTCAAATTGTGTGTTTCAGTTAGCAAAGACTCAGGAAAGGGGAAGGAAACACTGAGTCAGAGCCAAGAGACAGTTATCAGAGGTTTGTGCACAACTAGCTTTTAACTGATTTTGTTCTGAATATTTCATATGATTAAATGACATATTTTTCTTATGTATTATGTTTAACAAACATTTGATTTAATTCCATGATTATTGAAATTATTATAGTATGCATGAATTTAGCTTTGTGAAATGGTATTTCCACAAGTATTAAGCATTGTTGTGAATTGAATAAATTATGTTTTGGAAAATTGTGATAGTATGTTTTGAATTGTGATGGGCAATTTGCATGGAAAAATGCAAAATTATGATTTGAATTGTGATGAGCATAAAAATTATTGGATATTGGAATTGACTTTGAATCAAATTGTATTGTGATTTATGCTCACTAAAAGGATTGTGATATTGTTTTATATCTCACTATAGATACTTGACTAGGTTATTACCCGTCTCTCTCATTTGTTGAGAAGACAATGGAGTTAGTTATGTTTTGATTACCATGGTACATGCACAGGCTTAGATTCTCCTCTTATTAGAGGTTAGATCTAAGTTTTTTATGTTATGGCCCTTGTAAAAGATTCATTATTGTGGTGTGTACTGTGCACGATGATTCGACCTGTCACACTTTACCCCTATGTAAGGCATAACACGATCCCGTAGAATACTTAATGAACTACAGAACTTCACCTATCGATAACTCATTAAGTACCCTACAAGGGATTTTAAAACAATTTTCTTACATTTTGGAAGTGGTGAGCATTTTGGTAGGAATTAAAACCATTTATTCAAAGTTTAAATACTAGTAAAAAATTTTTTCCATTTTAATTTTGCCGCAAATTTTATAAAAATTTTGACAAAGTTCCATTTGTAATTGGAGAACACAGTTCTTCAAATACTTGAAAAAAACACTTCCAAAAATTTTTCACAACTCCCAACCTCCAACAAACCTCAAATCAACTCGATTCAATTCACTTCAAAATTGTAACACCCCTATGTTCGGTAGTGCCTATTACTGTTCCGGTGACTAGTGTTGTCCGGACAGCTAGGATGCCTAGAACTATACTTCGATATGAGTGAGGAGACATAAAATAATGAAATACAAGAAAATAAAATATAAGAAAAACAAAGAAATAATAATAGTAAAGAAATACAACCAAGTTAAGCGAGCCGAGAACCCTAGCGATGGGTGACCGCACCGGGAAGTCACGGCGTGGACCGATGACTAGCCCTGGAATGCGGGGAGCCTTGGAAAATATTTTTAGGACTTAAAGAGACATCAATTGAAGTATAAATATCATTAGAAATATCAAAGAAAAATTAAATAATTAGTACAAAGAAAAGTGAGAAATCGAAAAACAGACAAAACCCGGTGTTACCGAAAAATCCGGAATGCAACCCGAACAGGGGCATTGTGGTCATTTGACATCTCGAATTGTCTTTTGACCTAAATTTCCATTAAGAATAAATAATATTACACTTGGAAAATATAATGAAAAATTAATTTAGGGGTACCTAATATAAATAGCAAAAATGGGGTTCAATTTAGGTAATTAACATATTTAAACATATAATATAATTGATTTTGTGTAAGTGGACCACTAAGGATTATAATATACATTAAGTGGGCAGATTACTCCACTAAAACATCATCTTCAACTTTAGAAATCACCATTGCCGTAGATGAAGAGCTCCCAAAACCTCCATTACCGCATGTAATTCAAGCTTCAAACCTCCTCCATTTTCACCTCCAAACACCAAAGTTCCTTCACTAATCTTGATCCTCACTTCACAAGGAAGAAGTAGATACCAATATTAAGAAGTTTTAGTGAAGATTTAAGAAGTCTCATCCATAGGTAAGTTGAGTTTTTTATTGTTGCTTTGTTAAAGTTTGTAAGGGTGTTATGGGTGTTTGATTTATGAAGAAATTTTTGAGTTTTGATGTTGAATGGGAATGTGCACTTTTGGCAGCCATGGAAGCACCTTGAAGGCAGTTTAATTGTACTTGTAAATGGTGAATTAAATGATTGATTAAATGTATATTGTGTAGGAAATTGTTTGGGTGATGTATACTGAGTATATGTAAATGTAAAATGAAATTTAAAGCTTGGAAAGTAATGGAATGTAAGTGTACCATTGTGGCAGTTTGTTGACTCTTGAAGAATGCTGGAATTCATGCTTGAATTATGGTATATTAATGTTGAATTGTGTTGGATGGTAGGGCAGTTTGAGTGTGTATATGATGGTGTGAACTTGGACATGAAAAAAGTGTTATGGTTAGGTGATTAAATTGTTGTAAATTTGGTTTGAAAATTCTGTACAAAATGGTGTATGTTGAATGTAATTGTAAGCTGCCAAAATGACCTATAATGTGTTGTGAATTATGTTTAGGTCATGGTACAACCAGAATTGGCTTGAATGTTGAGCTTGGTGAGTGTTAAAAGTGATCCTTGATGTGTATGAAAGAAATGCAATAAGGCAGTTTGAGTTTTAGGCCTATAACTTTAAGTGTGTGGCTCCAATTGGTATGAGACCAATTGGAGGTGAAACTAGTCACAAAATGTGCCAACTTTCATGAAGGAAGCTTGCCAAAATTCTGCTTGCAAGGTAGCTTGAAAAATGACCAAATCCGGATTAAGTGCAAGTAAGGCCTGAAAATTGACCATTTGGGCAGCAGTTAGTGTTTAGGATATAACTCACTCAAAACAGGTCCAATTGACCTGAAATTTTGGCCATGAATAGTTAAAACCCATATCTACAAGTCTTATGAAGACACCAAAGCCCAGAAATGACCATAAGCAAGTCAAACAGCTTGCACAAGTTCGGGTCCAAAAACTGGCCGAACCTAAAATGACCTAAAGTGACCTAAAATGACCAATTTTGGTGCAATTTGACCAGCAATAGTAAAATGACCATAACTTGGTCTACATAACTCAGAATGACCTAAAATTTCACCCCGCCTTCCATAAGAAATAGATCTACAAGTTTGTAGTTTTGACTGAAACTCGAAAACTGAGGGAACTAGGTAGTCCGGCTAGGTCAAAGTAGCATCCCGGAATCCAGCAAATTGCAAGAAAATGCAGTATACACGGAAAATGAACTTGGTAACATGTACCAACCCTAAAATACTATCGAATGTGACATATTAATAACATTAAAACCTAATTTACCTAGAATGCATCGAGGGTCGACATATTAGGTTGACTAAGCAAATATTATAATTCAGTGAATTACTTATCAAGCATTATCATTAGAGACAGTTTAATTTAATGCTGAAACACTTCAAATTGTGTTTCTCAGTTAGCAAAGACTCAGGAAAAGGGAAGGAAACACTGATTCAAGACCAGGAGACAGTTATCAGAGGTTTGTGCACAACAGCTATTTCTTTCGAATTATTTTCAATTGAAATTAATTATGACTATTTGTATATTGTTGTTTTGAATTGTGAAACTATGAAAAATTATTTGAATGATATTTGATGGATATTTATTGCTTGAAAAGCATTGTAAATGGTTTGAAACTATGAAAAATTATTTGAATGATATTGATGGATACTTATTGATTGAAAAGCATTGGAAATGATTTAAAACCATAGCTATCATGTATATTGATTGTATTCCTTGCTAGCTTGTCTAGTGGGACGAATTGAATTCCCTCTCTGGCTGAAGTGTTGAGGTGTATGCCTGTTGAGGACGAATCGAATGAGTACTCATATTTTTGCTAGCTAGCTATGTTATTCCTCATTAGTCATCGACTTTTGGGACGAATTGAACTTTGGAACATGATTAAGCTGTGTGTGATTTATTGATATGTATTGTGAGATTGTGAAATGAATTTAAATTCTTATTGACATTCACTGTCTTTTGAATTTAACTATGTTTGGATTTCTGAGATTTATTGTGATATTGTGTTAAATTCCTTCTGACATTCATTGTCTTGAATTTAACAATGATTTTATGTATCCATCATTTATATGATTTATGAATTGTGATTTAAAGTTGTATTTGGTTAATGTTGTGCACCACTGAGACATTGTCTCAGCGATAGCTTTATTCTTGTCGCAGTAGGCAGACAGACGGACGGGGCAGCAGACTAGGCTGCTAGTACATCCAGCGAGAGATTTTCGGGTATAACGAGTATACCACATTTTGCATTTTGTACTGTAATGTATGTTCACTGTATGTACATATTGTTTTTGGTTTTGAGCAATTGTAAATTAAAATTGTACACTGAAGTTGTAAAGTAAATTATGAGATATTTTGGCTTGAAAAATTTGTACTGTATTTCTTTATCTCAGTTTTTGAAAAATTACTGTAGATTTGAATTGAGAAATATGTTGTGTTGAGTTATGTTGGAATTGAGATTTGGAAATATATATTGAAGTGCTTTTTACAGGTTTTCTGAAGAACTGTTTTATCCAAAATATAGATGGCACTCTGCCAAAATTTTTGCAAAAATTCTAATAGTCTAAATGTGTTAACTGTTTCAAGTCAGTTCGCAAAAAGTTTTTAACACTTGTAAACAGTGCTCACCACTGTAAAATGAAGTAAGAAAAGTTTTAAATCCCTTATAGTGTATTTAATGGGTTATCAGTAGACGAAGTTGGTAATTCATTAGGTATACTATGGGATCATGTTATGCCTTACAGAGGGGTAGGGTGTGACAAAAATAATTCCACAATTCAATTAAAATTTATCATCACAAAATATTTAATAATTTCATTCACATGGCATAAAGTATGAAATTCACAAGTACAAATATTTATTTACAAAAGGAAATCCAAAAAAATAATATTATTACAATTTATTTACAACTGCTCAACTTTACATTGATACATACAACATTACTATATTTACATCAAAATTAACTACAAGGGTATAAAATAATACCCGTACAAAAAGACCGGTGTAGTTCTCAATTCAATAGCAGCTCACTCTGCTGCTTTCTCCTTGCTCTTATCTGCGACAGCAAAATAAGCTATCGCTGAGTATAAAAATATTCAGTGGTGCACAATAAAAATTTGAAATGCAAAACATAAATCATTCATTATCAAAACGCAGTTTAAATATTTCTCAATCACATTTCGCAAATTATCAAAGCTCATAATAACACAATTTGGTCAAATAATTTAAGAAACACAGTGTTGCCAATTCATACACAACTTAAGCCATGACACAAAATTTTCGATCAATGCCGTGTTGTACACCACGACAAAGCAATCTACAACCCTATTAATTGAAATCAATGAGGGAGGTGGCTAGCTAGCTAATGAGTACTCATCCGATCTCAACCTCAACTGGTAAGCCAGAGAGGGAGGAAAATAAACGATCTCAACCCCATAAATGGAGGAGGAATAATGTGATACTGTCAGGCTAAGTGTGAACACCAAATCAATTCAAAACAATTTATTCAAATAATTTATTGGAAATTTGGTAAATTTTCAAAGTCATATTCACAATCATAAATGGCAACACAATTCATAATTAACTAAAAAAAAACCAAATTTTCAAGAATCATATATTTAAACAAAAATTACTGTGCACAGACCTGACGTGAGTCGCCTCTAGGCCTTGACTCAATCTCTCCAAGCTTCCAAGTCTTTTTCAGCTAAAACACACAGTTTCATAGTGTTTCAATATCTTAACTTGGCATAAATCCAAAAATAAATTTCACTTCTTTTTTATCTAGCTTTAATGTGCTAATTTCGATATTCTCGAAGTTTTTGTGTTTCGAGTTACTATTCACTATACTATTCAAGTCAAATTGTTGACTTTTTAAGGCTTAATAGGTATGGGAACTCCAACTTCACCCACATACCACATTTTAGTCATTAAATTTGTTAGTTTTGGTCATTTTCTCAAAGCTTAAGTCCTTTTGGCAAAATTGTAAAATTTTCAATTTTGGTGTCCCTGATTGCACTGTTCCATTGGTCAATCTACTGTTGGAATTTGACAAAACTTCCTTCATAGAAAATGTTCCCTATTGTATTAAGTTTATTCTCATTTTTGGATCACTCCAATTGGAGTTTTTTAGCTCAAGTTATGGCCATTTGAACCATGGCTGCCGGATTGAAAACAACCCAGATTTTCTGGGCAAATTTTGGTGCTGGCAGTTTTGGGTCACAAACTTGGGGTGGCCAAATGGCTTGGTTGCTGGCAGAATTTGTACTTGTGTTCTTCATGAAAGTTTTAGGTCTATATCTCCTCTAACCACTGGTAAAATTTCAGGTCAATTTGACCTGCCTAGCTCGAGTTATGACCATATGAATAAATACTGTTCATTTGATCAGTTTGTACAGTGACAGACTGCACTTATCCAACTTTGGTCAATTTGTTCACTAGGTTTTGGTCACTTTTTGGGCATGGTTCCTAAATGAAGATTGTGTCATTTTATGTATGTTTTCATTCCCATTTGGTGCCATATCAATTGGACTTGTAAAATTTCATTTTTGGTCCTTCAAAGTTGACTTGGTCATGCTGCCAGCAGCATGACTATACACCCTCCGAATTTAGCTTCAATTCCAACAATTCAAACACAACTCATTTGGTCACAAATGACCATTTTTCACTTCACAATAGGTCAAACACATCATTTACTCATTTCTCCAAAATTTTGCCTCAAAACCCTAGGCCTCCAAACCCTAATCACACTAAATTGTTGCATTCAATCACATTTAAGCATTTCAATCTTAACCATTCAACTAACTAAGGTTTTTAAACTCATTCAAATCCATCAAACCATACAAAATCATACTCCCCTTCAACCTGGCCGAAATTTCAGTTTGGTCCTTCCCCCATATTTTTATTTTATTTCATTAGTTTCTAAGCTCATTTCAACAACTAAATATGCATTTAAAGTAATAAATTGTAAGTTAGCACGCTAACCTTTCTTAGATCTTCAAATCTCTATCTTTTGTTCTTCTTTCTTCTTGTAATCTTCTTCTTAAGTAGCAATAACAAGCTCTAGTGAGGTTTTTATGAGGGTTATTAAGGTTGAGTAAGGAAAATTAAGCTTAAGTGTAAGCTTAAATGAAGAATTTTCATGGAGGACCTAGGGAGGAAGTGAGGTGGCAAAGGGAAGAAGAAGAGCTTTGTATTTTTTTTTTCTTTTCTTTTCTTTTATAAATTTTGGCTTATGGAAGACCACAAAATCTAAATTAATTAATTTATTAATTATAACTTTTATGACATCATGCATGATGTCATGCATGATGTCATCTCCCTACACTTGTTCTTTTTCTCTTTTATTTATTTATTTTTTTATTAGTTCTTTAATTTAATTCCCTATTCTGAAATTTTCTTTTCTTCGATTTTATTTGACAATTAGGTCAGGAGTTAGCTCTCAGGGTCAATTGACCAAATTGCCCCTCGCCGGTTCATCCCAGTTTGCAAATAATTCGATATTTCTTTCGGCTCCCTGACCTAATTATTTGACTGGCTTAACAGTTCTTTTTCGTGATTTTCTCTTTTCCACTGTGTTTATAATGGTCCTAAGGACTGCAGCGTCACATTTTATGGTTTGAAATTTGAGTTTAAAATGACTTCGCAGTCGTTCCCGAGAAGGTCACCCATCGCTGTGACTCTCGGCTCGTTTAACTTCTTATGTTCTGTTTTTCTTATTTATACTTAACTAATTGAAAATTACTTATTATTTGTGTTTGTGGTTTCTCTAGTTGTCTTAAGTATGGTTCTAATCCCCTTAATTGTTCGAACCGACACCGGTCACCGAAACAGTGAAATATACCAGGCTATACAAATAGGGGTGTTACAATTCTCCCCCCCTTAAATAAATTTCGTCTCGAAATTTTACCTGGTATCAATCTCTGAACAGTTGTGGGTGTTGTCTCCTCATGTCCTCCTCTCGTTCCTAAGTAGCCTCCTGGCCCGAATGATGGTTCCACAACACTTTTACCAATGGTATCTGCTTGTTCCGTAGCTGCTTCACCTCATAAGCCAGAATCTTTATGGGTTCTTCCTCATATGTGAGGTCTGGATTCACTTCAATTTCTTCTAGTGGTAGTACATGAGATGGGTCTGATCGATACCTCCTCAACATAGACACATAGAAGATGTTATGTATCTTCTCCAACTCTGGAGGTAATACCAACCGATATGCCAAAGGACCCACTCTTTCCAGAACCTCATATGGCCCAATGAAATGAGGACTTAGTTTCTCCTTTTTGCCGAATCTCATAATTCTCTTCCAAGGAGAAACTTTGAGGAAAACTTTCTCACTCACTGCATACTCAATATGTCTTCTTTTTCAAATCAATGTAGGACTTTTGACGGTCTGATGCAGTCTTATGTCGATCTCTGATCACTCTGATTTTTTCTTCAGTTTGCTGAACAATTTGGGGTCCAATCATCTTTCTTTCACCCACGTCATCCCAACACAACGGGGTTCTACATTTTCTGCCATACAAAGCTTCATATGGAGGCATCCCAATGCTTTATTGGTAGCTGTTGTTGTAAGGAAACTCAATCAAAGGCAAGTGTGTATCCCAACTGCCCTCAAACTCAATCACACAAGCTCGTAGCATATCCTCCAGGATCTGAATTACCCTCTCAGACTGGCCATATGTTTGTGGGTGGAATGCAGTACTGAAGTTCAATCTAGTTCCCAGGGCTCTCTGAAGACTACCCCAGAATCTAGAAGTGAACCTAGGATCTCTGTCTGATACAATGGATACTGGCACTCCATGAAGTCTCACAATCTCATCGATGTACAACCTGGCCAATCTATCTAAACTGTAGTCCATTCGGGCTGGCAGAAAATGAGCAGACTTAGTCAGTCTGTCAACAATGACCCATACTGCATCATGACTCTTCTGTGTCCTCGGTAGTCCCATTACAAAATCCATTGTTATTCTTTCCCATTTTCATTCTGGCACTGGTAGTGGATGTAACAACCCAGTTGGTACTTGATGCTCTGCCTTTACTTGCTGATGAGTCAGGCATTTGGATACAAACTCTGCCACATCTCTCTTCATACCCATCCACCAGTAATGTTCCTTTAGCCCTCCATACATTTTTGTACCACCAGGGTGCATGGAAAAAGGAGACTCATGTGCTTCCTTCAAAATGATCTGCCTTAAATCAACATCATTAGGAACACACATTCTGCCCTGGTGTAGCAGTAAACCATCATCTCTTATTGAGAACTCTGGTTTCTTGCCCTGCCGGACTTCTTCCAACAGCTTATGATACCTTTCATCTTTCTGAACAGCCATTCTGATCTGATCAATTAACACTGGCTATACATGCCATGCAACTGCTGTCTGCCCCTCATCATTAATCTCTAAACTGGCATGTAATGATCTCAACTCATGTACTAAAGACAAAGGAGTAACCTGTAGACTTGCCATAGTCTTGCGACTTAGGGCATCAGCCACGACATTAGCTTTCCCTGGCTGATAGTCTATTAGACAATCATAGTCTTTTATCAACTCTAACCATCTTCTCTATCTCAAATTCAACTCTTTCTGGGTGCCCAAATACCTCAAACTCTTATGATCTGTGTAGATGTAACACTTCTCCCCATATAAATAATGTCTCCAGATCTTAAGAGCAAACACAATGGCTGCAAGCTCAGGTAAAGTAAGGACTGGAGCTTCAGTTAAACATCTCTTCAATTCATCAAAGCTTTGCTAGCATTTATCCGTCCACTGAAATTTTACATCTTTTCTAAGCAGCTTGGTCGATGGAGATGCCAACATGGAGAATCCCTTCACAAACCGACGGTAGTATCCAGCTAAACCCAGAAAACTGCAAATCTCTGTGACATTTCTGGGTGGCCTCCAATTAAGGACAGCTTCAATCTTACTTGGATCTACCTTAATACCCTCTGCTGATACTATGTGCCCCAAAAAGGATATCTCCTTCAGCCAAAATTCACACTTCAATAATTTGGCATATGGCTATTTCTCCCTCAAAGTCTGTAGTACAATGCGCAAATGTCTATCATTCTCTTCTGCATTCCTCGAGTAAACCAATATATCATCGATAAATACCACAACAAACTGGTCAAGGTATGGTCTGAAGATAGTGTTCATCAGATCCATAAAAGCAGCCGGAGCATTAGTTAACCCGAATGGCATAACCAAGAACTCATAATGGCCATAGCGGGTTCTAAAGGTAATTTTAGGAATACTCTGCTTTTGTACTCTCAACTGATAATAACCTGATCTCAGGTCAATTTTGGAGAACACAGTTGCACCTCTCAACTGATCAAATAAGTCATCAATGCGGGGCAATGGGTATACGTTCTTTATTGTCACCTTATTCAGCTACCAATAGACGATGCATAACCAGAGAGTGCCATCTTTCTTCTTAACAAACAACACTGGCGCTCCCCAAGGTGACACACTAGGGCGGATGAAGCCCTTGTCAAGCAGTTCTTTCAATTATACTTTCAATTCTTTTAGTTTTGTTGGTGCCATTCTATGTGGTGTTATGGAGATTGGGTCCACGCCAGGCATAACATCAATTTCAAACTCCACTTCTCTTTCTGGAGGTAATCCTGGCAATTCTTCAGGAAATATATCTGGAAAGTCACATATAGTAGGAATGCCCTCCAATGCTGGACTCCCCACTTGGGTGTTTATCACATGTGCCAAGTACGCCTCACACCCTTTTCTAATCATTTTTCTGGCCAGTGCAGCTGAAATGATGTTTGAAGGCAATAGCTGCCTCTCTCCATGAATTACTACATCACCATACTGAGGGAGACCAAAAGTGACTATCTTCAGTCTACAGTCAATCATGGCATGATGCGTGGCTAACCAATCCATGTCCAAGATAATGTCATAATCTCTGAAGGGCATTTCAATTAAATCAGACAGAAAAGTGTGTCCTTGGATCATCAAAGGACAATCCCTATATAACCTATTTACCCTGACCTCCTGGCCTAATGGACTAGTTACTAGCACATCATAGTCCATTGATACACAAGGAATAGAAGTAGAACACATCACACTAGCACTAACATACGAATGTGTGGAACCAGGATCAAATAACAAATGTACATCTTGGTCAAGGATGGAGAAAATACCAGCTACAACGTCTGATGTTTCAGCCTCCTCCCTCTGACGCATGGTATACACTCTGACTAGTGCGCCATTAGGTACTGGCTGGTTAACAGTGCTTTGACTCCCAGGAGTGTTATCAGGATCCCTACCTCTGCCTTTACCTCTACCAGCTGCCTGTGATCCCCTTGGTGCAGAGACTTGGGCTGATCCTTCAGATGTAGCAGAAGGTCCAGACCGGCGCTGACTAGTGCAATCCTTAGCGAAATGTCTACTCCCTCCACAGTTAAAACATGCACCAGTGGCCTTGAAACACACCCCACTATGTGTTCTACCACAAGTTTCACACTGTCGTACTGATAGAGCTCCTCGGGGTGCATGCTGGGTCTGCTGACCAAACTGGGGTGGTCTTTGCCCAGAGAATCTGCCTCTACCAGATCTACGGGAACTGGATCCCCCAAACTGTTTCCTCTTCCCAGAACCACTCTCAGATGCTTGTCTAGTAGTCTTTTCAGTCTTCTCTTTCTCTTGTATACCCTTCTTCATTGCCCCTTTTGATTCTATCATTTCCAGTTCCAGGGCCTGTCAGATCAATTCAGCGAAATTCTGATGTCGGAAACCCACAACTTGCATTCTCAGATTCGGCCTTAACCCGGACTCAAACCTCTTACAACTATCCTTGGGGGTGGAGACAAAGCTTCCAGCATAGTGGCTTAGCCTTGAGAAGTCTCTCTCATACTCTATTATGGTTATGTCCCCTTGTTTCAAACTCAAGAATTCTTATAATTTCATATCTACATACACATAAGGAACCCATTTCTGCATGAATTCCCTCAGGAAGTCTGTTGACGTTAGCACAGGTGGCTCAACTAGGCTATTGGGGATGGTCTTCAACCATTCATATGCATCCCCTTGCATAAGAGATACTGAATATTCAAATTTTAATTCTTCAGTACACTGTAGCTTCCTGAAAACCTGTTCCATTCTTTTCAACCACTGTTTCGTCTCCAGTGGATCCACAGTGCCTTTAAACTCGGTGGCCCCAAATTTCATCAATTTTTCATATTGTCGAGCTGAGGGCTGTGGTTGTGCTACAGGTACTTGCATCTGAGTTTGAGGTGGCACATTTCCCGCCATTTGCTGGAAAAACGCAGCCATCTGCTGTACAAACTGAGTAGGGAACTGCGATGCTGGAGTAGGAGCTGGAGTAGCTGACCCACTCATATTCTGAACTGCTGGGGCTTCCCCTTGAACCTCAGCCTCAACAGATTGTTCCACAGAATGATCTCCTTCTTCCATTCCATTTTCCCAAAATTTCTACTTCTTGAGATCAAACACAAGGAGGTTGACCTCCGTTAGTGCATATTCATGATGTAAATATGTCATATGTATCAGTTAAAGGCACTTGAGCAGTTGTACTTATCAAAGAAATATTCATACACATAGTCAAAATTTATTGGAAAACCATGCTCTGATACCACTAAAACATGTCACACCTTACCCCTATGTAAGGCATAACATGATCCCGTAGAATACTTAATGAACTACCGAACTTCACCTACCGAGAACTCATTAAGTACCCTACAAGGGATTTTAAAACAATTTTCTTACATTTTGGAAGTGGTGAGCATTTTGGTAGGAATTAAAACCATTTATTCAAAGTTTAAATACTAGTAAAAATTTTTGTTCATTTTAATTTTGCCGCAAATTTTATAAAAATTTTGACAGAGTTCCGTTTGTAATTGGAGAAAACAATTCTTCAAATACCTGAGAAAAACACTTCCAAAAATTTTTCACAACTCTCAACCTCCAATAAACCTCAAATCAACTCAATTCAATTCACTTCAAAATAATTCCACAATTCAAATAAAATTTATCATCACAAAATATTTAATAATTTCATTCACATGGCATAAAGTATGAAATTCACAAGTACAAATATTTATTTACAGAAGGAAATCCAAAAAAATAATATTATTACAATTTATTTACAACTGCTCAACTTTACATTGATACATACAAAATTATTATATTTACATCAAAATTAACTACAAGGGTATAAAATAATACCCGTACAAAAAGACCGGTGTAGTTCTCAATTCAATAGTAGCTCACTCTGCTGCTTTCTCTTTGCTCTTAGCTGCGACAGCAAAATAAGCTATCGCTGAGTATAAAAATACTCAGTGGTGCACAATAAAAATTTGAAATGCAATACATAAATCATTCATTATCAAAACACAGTTTAAATATTTCTCAATAACATTTCGCAAATTATCAAAGCTCATAATAACACAATTTAGTTAAACAATTTAAGAAACACAGTGTTAGCAATTCATACACAACTTAAGCCATGACACAAAATTTCCGATCAATGCCATGTTGTACACGACGACAAAGCAATCTACAACCCCATTAATTGAAATCAATGAGGGAGGTGGCTAGCTAGCTAATGAGTACTCATCCGATCTCAACCTCAACTGGTAAGCCAGAAAGGGAGGAAAATAAATGATCTCAACCCCATAAATGGAGGAGGAATAATGTGATACTGTTAGGCTAAGTGTGAACACCAAATCAATTCAAAACAATTTATTCAAATAATTTATTGGAAATTTGGTAAATTTTCAAAGTCATATTCACAATCATAAATGGCAACACAATTCATAATTAACTAAAAAAAAAACCAAATTTTCAAGAATCATATATTTAAACAAAAATTACTGTGCACAGACCTGACGTGAGTCGCCTCTAGCCCTTGACTCAGTCTCTCCGAACTTCCAAGTCTTTTTCAGCTGAAACACACAGTTTCATAGTGTTTCAGTATCATAACTTAGCTTAAATCCAAAAATAAATTTCACTTCATTTTTACCTAGCTTTAATGTGCTAATTTCGATGTTCTTGAAGTTTTTGTGTTACGGGTTACTATTCACTAACTATTCAAGTCAAATTGTTGACTTTTTAAGGCTTAATAAGTATGGGAACTCCAACTTCACCCACATACCAAATTTTGGTCATTAAATTTGTTGGTTTTGGTCATTTTGTCAAAGCTTAAGTCCTTTTGGCAAAATTGTCAAAATTTTAGTTTTGGTGTCCCTAATTGCACTGTTCCATTGGTCAATCTACTGTTGGAATTTGACAAAACTTCCCTCATAGAAAATGTTCCCTATTGTCTTAAGTTTATTCTCATTTTTTGATCACCCCCAATTGGAGTTTTTTAGATCAAGTTATGGCCATTTGAACCATGGCTGCCGGATTGAAAACAACCCAGATTTTCTGGGCAAATTTTGGTACTGGCAGTTTTGGGTCACCAAATTGGGGTGGCCAAATGGCTTGGTTTCTGACAGAATTTGGACTTGTGTTCTTCATGAAAGTTTTAGGTCGATATCTCATCTGACCACTGGTAAAATTTCAGGTCAATTTGACCTGCCTAGCTCGAGTTATGACCAAATGAACAAACACTGTTCATTTGGTCAGTTTGTACAGTGGCAGACTACACTTATCCAACTTTGGTCAATTTGTTCACTAGGTTTTGGTCACTTTTTGGGCATGGTTCCTAAATGAAAATTGTGTCATTTTATGTCTATTTTCATCCTCAATTGGTGCCATATCAATTGGACTTGTAAAATTTCATTTTCGGTCCTTCAAAGTTGATTTGGTCAAGCTGCCAGCAGCATGACCATACACCCTCCGAATTTAGCTTCAATTCCAACAATTCAAACACAACTCATTTGGTCATAAATGACCATTTTTCACTACACAATAGGTCAAACACATCATTTACTCATTTCTCTAAATTTTTGCCTCAAAACCCTATGTCACACCTTACCCCTCTGTAAGGCATAACATGATCCCGTAGAATACCTAATGAATTACCGCACTTCACCTACTGATAACTCATTAAGTACTCTACAAGAGATTTTAAAACAATTTTCTTTTTTTTGTTAGGTGGTGAGTATTTTCTAATAGGTATTTAAAACATATGATTAAAAGTAAATCTAGTTAATATTTTTAGTCCATTTTATTTTTCCGCAAATTTTATAAAAATTTTGATAGAGTTTCCTCTGTATTTTGAGAAAATAGTTCTTCAAATACCTGTAAAAAAAGCACTTCTAAATATTTTTCTCAACAACAACTTCAATTTCACAATCAAACACAATCCATTTCAACAACTCCACAATCATTTCAATCAATTTCTCAAGTTCAAAATTTAATAATCCTCAAAATACTAGCAATACATTTCATTCAAATTAAATAAAATAGTTTCATTCATATTTCATTAGAAACAAAATAATTTATATACATCATTACAAAATTTACATTAAGAGAATTTCAAACTACAATATATATTACAACTTTATACAAAATTTATACAAACTGCTCAAGACCCATTTTTACAGTCCATACATTTATGTGCAATATATACATCAAAAGAAATATTTACAGTTAGGGTATAAATTATACCCGAAGACTTTAAGCTGATAGCTCCTCACACCTCAGCAGCTCAATCTGCTGCTCCTCTAGTCTCTGTATCTGCGACAACAATAGAAGATATCACTGAGTACTAGGACTCAGTGGTGCACAACATACTAAAATAATCTTTATGCAAAACTTAAATCACATTTATTCAAAAATTTGGCTGAACATGAGAATTAAGTACAAATCATGCATTATGAGATTTTAAATGCAAACCAAGTTCATTTCAAAGTATCAAAACACATTTCATAAAACCCACAGTTAAATCATGCCATTCGAAACAAATAAAATCTCAATAGCCAGAGGCTAAAGAGAAATCACATCACAAGGCTAGCTAGCTCAAATATATGGATATCCATTCACATCCTCTTCTGCTGGCACATCTCAACACTTCTCTAGAGAAGGAATCAAAATTCAAAACTAATTACCCCCACTAGTCATGCTAGTGAGGTGTTCAAATATATGGTCATGACACTGTGGTTTCAAAACTTATCTTAACAATTTGTTAAACATTGTCATTTCAAATATACACAATAACTTTCAACAATTTCAATTAAAGCATCATAAATAATGTCTCAATTCACTTTTTCAAATCATTCAAAACAATATGTAGCAAATAATTTACAAAAATTACACGTTGTGCGCAAACCTCATGCGAGTCGCCCCTTAGCCTCGACTCGGTTCCTCGGGTTCCTTCCCGATATTCTTTTCAACTGAAACACACAATTTTATAATGTTTCAGTACTAGAACTTAACTTAAATCCAAAATAAATTTAGCCTCATTTTTACCTAGCTCTAATGTGCTAAACTCGACGTTCTTGAAATTTTGTGCTTCGGGTTACTATTCACTATACTATTCAAGTCAATTTCTTGAGTTTCTAAGGCTTAATAGGTATGGGAATTTGAACTTCACCCACATACCACATTTTGGTCATTAAATTTGTTGGTTTTGGTCATTTTCTCAAAGCTTAAGTCCTTTTGGCAAAATTGTCAAATTTTCAGTTTTGGTGCTCCTAGTTGCACTGTTCCATTGGTAATTTTACTGTTGGAATTGGGTAAAACTTCCTTCATAGAAAATGTTCCTTATTGTATTAAGTTTATTCTGATTTTTTGATCACCCCAATTGGAGTTTTGTAGCTCAAATTATGGCCATTTGAACCATGGCTGCCGGATTGGAAACAACCCAGATTTTCTGGGCAACTTTGGTGCTGGCAGTTTTGGGTCACCAACTTGGGGTGGCCAAATGACTTGGTTTCTTGCAGAATTTGGATTTGTGTTCTTCATGAAAGTTTTAGGTCTATATCTCATCTAACCACTGGTAACATTTCAGGTCATTTGGACCTTCCTAGCTCGAGTTATGACCAAGTGAACAAACACTGTTAATTTGGTCAGTTTGTGCAGGGCAGCCTGCACTTTTCCAACTTTGGTCAATTTGTTCACTAAGTTTTGGTCACTTTTTTGGCATGGTTCCTAAATGAAAATTGTGTCATTTTATGTCTATTTTCATCCATAATTAGTCCCATATCAATTAGACTTGTAAAATTTCATTTTTGGTCCCTCAAAGTTGACTTGGTCATGCTGCCAGCAGCATGACCACACTCCCTCCAAATTTGATTTTAATTCAAACACTTATAACACACTTGATTAGGTCACAAATGACCATTCCTCGCTTCACATTAGGTCAAAGACACCATTTACAAGTTCCTCACATTTTTGTCTCTAACCCTAAGTGTCCCAAAACCCTAACCACACAAACTCTTTGCATTTAACTAATTCAAAGCATATAAACACAATCTTTCAACTCATTCAAGCATCCTAACATGCTTAACTCAATCAAACTCATGCAAAACACACCCCTACATAGGCAGGCCTTAATTCACATATAATCCTCCAGAAATTATTTTCGTTTCCATTTTTCATAATTTCTAAGTTCACTTAAACTACGAACACATGTATTAACTAAATTTTTAATTAAGAGAACTAACCTCAATTTGATGTTCAATCCTCAATTTTCTTTTCTCCGATTTTATTTGACAGTTAGCTCAGGAGTCAGCTCTCGGGGTAAATTGACCAAATTGCCCTTCGCCGGTTCAACCCAGTTTACAATTAATTCCATATATTCTTCTAGCTCCCTGACCTAATTATTTGACTGGCTTAACAGATCTTTTTCGTGATTTTCTCTTTTCCACTGTGTTTATAATGGTCCTAAGGACTGCAGTGTCACATTTTATGGTTCGAAATTTGAGTTTAAAATGACTTCGCAGTCGTTCCCGAGAAGGTCACCCATCGTTGCGACTCTCGGCTCGTTTAACCTCTTATGTTCTGTTTTTCTTATTTATACTTAACTAATTAAACATTACTAATTATTTGTGTTTATGGCTTCTCTAATTGACTTAAGTGTGGTTCTAATCCCCTTAATTGTCCGGACCGACACCGGTCACCGGAACAATGAAATCTACCAGGCTATGCAAACGGGGGTGTTACACCCTAGGCCTCCAAACCCTAATCACACTAAATTGTTGCATTCAATTACATTTAAGCATTTCAATCTTAACCATTCAACTAACTAAGGTTTTTAAACTCATTCAAATCCATCAAACCATATAAAATCATACTCCCCTTCAACCTGGCCGAAATTTCAGTTTGGTCCTCCCCCCATATTTTTATTTTATTTCATTAGTTTCTAAGCTCATTTCAACAACTAAATATGCATTTAAAGTAATAAATTGTAAGTTAGCACACTAACCTTTCTTAGATCTTCAAATCTCTATCTTTTGTTCTTCTTTCTTCTTGTAATCTTCTTCTTAAGTAGCAATAACAAGGTCTAGTGAGGTTTTTATGAGGGTTATTGAGGTTGAGTAAGGAAAATTAAGCTTATGTGTAAGCTTAAATGAAGAATTTTCATGGAGGACCTTGGGAGGAAGTGAGGCGGCAAAGGGAAAAAGAAGAGCTTTCTATTTTTTTTTTCTTTTCTTTTCTTTTATCCATTTTAACTTATGGAAGACCCCAAAAAATCAATTTAATTAATTTATTAATTATAACTTTTATGACATCATGCATGATGTCATGCATGATGTCATCTCCCTACACTTTTTCTTTTTCTCTTTTTTTATTTATTTTTCTATTAGTTCTTTAATTTAATTCCCTACTCCGAAATTTTCTTTTCTCCGATTTTATTTGACAATTAGGTCAGGAGTCAGCTCTCGGGGTCAATTGACCAAATTGTCCCTCGCCGGTTCATCCCGGTTTGTAAATAATTCGATATTTCTTCTGGCTCCCTGACCTAATTATTTGACTGGCTTAACAGTTCTTTTTCATGATTTTCTCTTTTCCACTATGTTTATAATGGTCCTAAGGACGTCACATTTTACGGTTCGAAATTTGAGTTTAAAATGACTTCGCAGTCGTTCCCGAAAAGGTCACCCATCGCTGTGACTCTCGGCTCGTTTAACTTCTTATGTTCTGTTTTTCTTATTTATACTTAACTAATTGAACATTACTAATTATTTGTGTTTATGGTTTCTCTAGTTTTCTTAAGTATAGTTCTAATCCCCTTAATTATCCGAACCGACACCGGTCACCGGAACAGTGAAATATACCAGGCTATACAAATAGGGGTGTTACACGACCTCCTCGACCATAGGGAGTTAGAATCTGATTCGACCTCCCCGACCATAGGGAGTTAGAATCACCTTAAAGATGGCCCTTTCGGATTAGTCTTACATAGTTAGTGACATACAGAATGGTTTTTGAGATACAGAATGGTTTTTGAGATACATAATGGTTTTTGAGATAAAGAATGGTTTTTGAGATACAGAATGTTTTGAATAGTAAAAAATTGTGATTTCAATTACGATTTATATATAATTGATTTTGTTGGAATTACCTTAAATAGTTAGTTATGATTTTGATAAATTGAACTTTGTGATCAAAGTCATTTTATGCAAATGATTCATATTATTGGCAATGAATATTTTGAGTTTTGGAATTTGATGAATATCCAAATTTCCAAATTTTTTACTGAAATTTTTTTAAGGTATATTGTACTATGTTTTAAATTATAGTTGTGCACCACTGAGTTCACCACTCAGTGATAGCTTTGTATGCTGTCGCAGGTGAAAAGAGCATAGAGCAATTGAGTAAGCTTATTTGAAGAGGCATTCAGATCAGCTCCAGGTTTACCCATGTACACAGGTTTTGATGTATGTATGTAAATTATTGGAGCAGTTGTATAAAAACTCTTGTAAAATATTTTGGTATGTAATTAAATGTAAATTATTGTAAATATTAATTTTTGAGTCTTGTAATCAATGAAATGTTTCTTTTATGATGAGGTTGGTTTGAAAATAAATTGATTGGATTATTAAGATTAAATTGTGAGATGAAATAAAGTTTATTGGAGTTGTATTTGAGAAATCATATTGAAAGTGTCTTTCTTTGCAGGTTTTGAAGATTTGTTTTCTCAAAATACAGCCGGCACCTTGCCGAAATTTTGAAAAAAGTTTTATAACACCAGATTTTAATTGATGATTTAAATTTCACAAAAATTATTTTAAAATCCCTTGTAGTATATCTAATAGGTTATCGGTAGGCGAAGTATGGTAATTCATTAGGTGTACTATGGGATCATGTTACATCTTAAGGGGGAGTAGGGTGTGACAAGGCATTAGCCATCGGAACAGTAGGACATACGGACTACAAAAATGAGGATGTTACACTTTGTTTAATTGGTGGAATTTGATTTTGTGAGATGAATTGATGATGTTTAGAAGTACCATGAATGTTAATTTGTAGTTTGGGAGTTGGAGGAAATGAAATTTGGAAGTGTATATTTTCCATGTAGGTTGAGACTTTGAAAATCTAGTGAATGTTTTGATATAAAATTGAAATTGTGTTGCTCCAATCGGTATGAGGCCAATTGGAGATGAAACTAGACCTAAAATGCACCTTTTTTTCATGGAGATACCATGCCCAAATTCTGTCCAAAAAGTGACCTAAATTGTGTCCCAATCCCCATTAACATATAGTGAACCCAGAAAAATGACTAAATGAACAGTGCACATTTATTTAGCCATAACTCCCTCTAGATAGGTCCAAATGACCTAAATTTTATATCGTTGGAAAGATTAGATATAGGACTATAACTTTTATGAAGACCATAGAGCCCAAAAATGCCTTAAACCAAACAAAATTGTTAGCCCAATTTGTAACACCCCTAAGTTCGGTAGTACGTACTACTGTTCCGGTGACCAGTGTTGTCCGGACAGCTAGGATGCCTAGAACTACACTTCGATATGAGTGAGGAGACATAAAATAATGAAATACAAGAAAAGAAAACACAAGAAAAACAAAGGAAAAATAATAGCAAAGAAATGTAACCAAGTTAAGCGAGTCGAGAACCCTAACGATGGGTGACAGCACCGGGAAGTCACGGCGTGGACCATTGACTAGCCCTGGACCGCGGGAAACCCTGGAAAATATTTTTAGGACTTAAAGAGACATCAATTGAAGTATAAATATCATTAGACATATCAAAGAAAATATTAAATAATTAGTACAAAGAAAAGTGAGAATTCGAAAAACAGACAAAACTCGGTGTTACCGAAAAATCGGGAATGCAACCCGAATAGGGGCATTGTGGTCATTTGACATCCTGAATTGTCTTTTGACCTAAATGTCCATTAAAAATAAATAATATTACACTTAGAAAATAAAATGAAAAATTAATTTGGTGGTACCTAAAGTAAATAACAAGAATTAAGGGTTTAATGTGGAATAAGTGAGAATTTAACTTATTAAATGATTAATTTGTGTGAGTGGGCCACTAATGAATAAAATAAAAACAAAATGGGGCAGCTGTAATTCCATTACACCATCAGAAACTTCATATTCTCCAAATGCTCTTAACCTTGCCGAAAAGAAGGATTGGAAGTCCACCATTGCCGTTTTCCTTAAGCTTCATTTAACCTCCTCATTTCACTTCCAATCATTTAGGTTTCATCATTAAAGATTGTCTACATATCATAAGGAAGAGCTTGATACCAAAATCAAGAAGTTTAGTCAAGGTTTAGCAAGTCCCAACCATAGGTAAGTTTACAAATTTGAATATTGCTTTGTTAAACTTTGTGTACATGTTATGGGTGTGTGCTTGGTGAAGAAAATTTTCAAGTTTGAAGAGTTCTTGATATATCTAGTTTGAACAGCCATGGAGTTGTGTATTTGATGATTTATTATTACATATATTTGATTTAAATTCATGTTGAGTAGAGGGATTTAATATCCTAGTAAGTTATTTCCATGAAAATGTGGTGATTGTGTACTTGACTTGGAGATTGACGAATTGTGGGACACTTTGGTATTGTAGAACATTTCGGAAGCCTTGGGACTCTTTGATAAATGTATGAGTTCATAATTATGACATTGAGGATTGATCGATATGTATATAAATTAGTTGTGTAAAGTGTATGTAGGAATTAGTAATGTTTATATGTATATGTGATTGTACTTAGACTTTGTAAATTTGAGTTTATTTGGTGTATTGAGGATGTGTGTAATCTGCCCAAAGTGATTTTAATGTGAAGTGGTATATGGTTTTGGTAATGTACCAAAACAGAATTGGTAAGGGAAGTGGACATATAGTAAGGTAAATGTGTCATTGATGTATGTTTAAGCAAGGTAATTAAGGGCAGTATGCATTTTAGGCTATAACATTAAATGTGTAACCTCAATTGGTATGAGACAAATTGGAGGTGAAACTAGGCACAAAATGTGCCAACTTTCATTGAGAAAGCATACCAAAATTCTGCTTGCAAGGTGACATGAAAAATGACCAATTCGGATTGAGTACAATCGAGGCCTGAAAATTGACCAATTGGGCAGCAGTTATTATTTAGGCCATAACTCACTCAACACAGGTCCAATTGACCTGAAATTTTAACCATGAATAGCTAAGATCCATACCTACAAGTCATATGAAGACACCAAAGCCCATAAATGACCATAAGCAAGTCAAACAGCTTGCACAATTTTGGGTCGAAAAACTGGCCGAACCAAAGTTGACCAAATTGACCTAAAATGACCTAATTTGATGCCATTTGACCAGCAATAGTAAAATGACCATAACTTGGTCTACATAACCCGGATTGACCTAAAATTTTTCCCCGCATTCCATAAGACATAGATCTACAAGTTTGTAGTTTGAACCGAAACCCGAAAATCGAGGAAACTAGGTCGTCCGGCTAGGTCAAACTAGTATCCCGGAATCCAGCAAGTTGCATTAAAATGCACTAGACAAGGAAATGAGTTTGGTAAAACGTACCAACCCTAAAACCCTATCGAATGTGACATATTAATGACACTAAAACCTAATTTACCTAAAACGCATCGAGGGTCGGTATATTAGGTGATTGAGCAAATAATAGCCTTCAGTGAATTACTTATCGAACATTATCATTGGAGACAGTTTAATTTAGTACTGAAACACTTCAAATTGTGTTTCTCAGTTACCAAAGACTCAGGAAAAGGGAAGGAAACACTGAGTCCAGACCGAGAGACAATTATTAGAGGTTTGTGCACAACAACTATTTCTTTTGAATTATTTTCAATTGAAATAAATTATGACTATTTGCATATTATTGTTTTAAGTTGTGAAATTGTGAAAAATGGTTTGAATGATATTTGATGGATACTTATTGATTGAAAAGCATCAGAATTGGTTTGAAACCACACTATCATGTACATTGATTGTATTCCTCGCTAGCTTGTCTAGTGGGATGAATTGAATTCCTCTCCGGTCAAGTGTTGAGGTGTGTGCCTGTTGAGGACGAATAGAATGAGTACTCATATTTTTGCTAGCTAGCTATGTTATTCCTCATTAGTCATTGACTTTTGGGATGAATTGAATACCTCATTAGCCATCGGCTTTTGGGATGAATTGAACTTGGTAACATGATTAAAGCTGTGTGTGATTTATTGATGCATATTGTAAGATTGTAAAATGAGTTTAAATTCTTATTGACATTCACTGTCTTTTGAATTTAGCTATGTTTTGATTACTGAGATTTATTGTAATATTGTGTTAAATTCCTTATGACATTATTGTCTTGAATTTAACTATAGTTTTAAGTATCCACAATTTACATGACTTATGAATTGTGATTTAAATTGTATTTGATTAATGTTGTGCACCACTGAGACATTGTCTCAGCGATAGCTTTTTATTGCTGTCACAGGTAGACAGACAGACAGGGCAGCAGACTAGGCTGCTAGTATCTCCAGCGAGAGACTACCGGGTATAACAAGTATAACAATATTTTGTATTTTGTAATGTAATGTATGTTCACTGTATGTACATATTGTTGTTGGTTTTGAGCAGTTGTAAATAAAAATTGTACATTGAAGTTGTAAAATAATTATGAGTTATTTTGGCTTGTAAAAATTGTATTATTTTTCTTTTATCTCAGTCTTTGAAAAATCAATGTGGATTTGAGTTGAGAAATGTGTTGTGTTGAGAAATATGTTGGAGTTGAGATTTGGAAATCTATTGAAGTGCTTTTTATAGGTTTTCTGAAGAACTTTTTTATCCAAAATACAGATGGCACTCTGCCAAAATTTTTACAGAAACTCCAAATAATTCAAATGTGTTAGTTCTATAACTTCGGTTCAAAAAGGTTTTTAACACCTGTAAATAGTTCTCACCACTGTAAAAGAAGTAAGAAAAGTTTTTAAAATCCCTTGTAGTGTATTTAATGGATTATCAGTAGACGGAGTTGGTAATTCATTTGGTATACTACGGGATCATGTTATGCCTTACAGAGGGGTAGGGTGTGACATGTTTTAGTGGTATTAGAGCAAAGTTTTTAAATTCTGTTTTCACCTGTTATTTGAATATTCTTTCTTCATAGTACAACTGCTCAATATCATTGTTTGATACATACAGTACATTACATTATAAATATGCACTAACAGGAGGAAATCTCCTTGTGTTATTTGTTCAGGAGAACTAAAATCCTCGCATTTACTATGGAAGAGGGTGATCGTTCAGTCGATCAATCTATTGAGGCTGAGGTGCAAGGGGATGCCCCAGGCCTTCAAAATGTCAGTGGTTCAGCTGCACCGCCTGCGATGCAGCTTTCTTGCTCGATTCGCTCAAACAGATGGTTGCAATGTTCCAACAAATGGCTGGTAATGTGCCTACTCAAGTCCCAATACAGACACCAGTGGTACAACCACAATCTCCTACTAGGCAGTATGACAAATTGATGAAGTATGGGGCTACAGAGTTTAAGGGGACAGTAGATCCTCTAGAAGCTGAACAATGGTTAGAGAGGATGGACAGGGTATTCAAGAAATTACATTGCACAGAAGAGCTCATATTTGAATACTCAGTGTCTTTGCTACAGGGGGATGCTTATGACTGGTGGAAAACCATTCCCCACATGCCGTAGAACTCGCAGCTAACATGGAATGACTTTCTCGTGAATTCGCATGAAATATGTCCCCGATGCTTATGTAGACCAGAAGTTACAAGAATTCCTAAGTCTGAAACAAGGGAACAGATCAGTGGCTGAGTATGAAAGAGAATTTTCCCTTCTGAGCCATTATGCAGTGAGTTTACTTTCTACCAGCAGGGAGAGATGCAAGAGGTTTGAAACTGGCTTGAAGCCCAGTATCAGATTACAAGTAGTCGGCTTCAAACACACTAATTTCTCTAAACTTATTTCTCAAGCCCTAGAACTGGAAAGAATTGAGTCTGAAGCTGCTCCTGAGAAAAAGAAATCAGAGAAGACAGAGAAAGAGGGAAAATCTGTAGAACAGAGTTCCAGTTGTCCTACTGGAAAGAGGAAGAACTATGGGGGACATGGCAGAGGTGGCAAGAAATCTGGTAGGGGAAGATATTCAGGACAGAAGCCTCCCCTATCTGGTCAGCAGAGTACCAGAGGTTCCTATCCTCCCCGCCAATGTGAAACTTGTGGAAGAAATCATGGTGGGATCTACTATAAGGCTATTAGAGCTTGTTATAACTGTGGAGGCACAGGACACTTTGCCAAGGACTGCACCAGTAGTCGTAGAGTTGGACCACCTCCTACTACTGCAGAAGGGTCAGTTCAGAGCCCTGTCACTAGAAGTTCACAACCACCCAGTAGAGGTAGAGGCAGGGGTAGAGGTAACCCAGCAGGCAGCCAAGGCACAGTGAAACTAATCAGAATGTATGCAATGAGACAGAGGGAAGAGGCCGAGACATCTGATGTTGTGGCTGGTACCTTCTCAACTTTTAACCAAAATGTGTTTGTGTTATTTGATCCGGGCTCTACCCATTCTTATGTGAGTGCTAGCATCATTGATTGCATTGCTGTTCCATGTACAAAAATGGACTTTGAGGTGCTAGTAACAAGTCCACTAGGACAGGAGGTTAGGGTTAATAGAATGTATAGAGATTGTCCTTTCGTGATCCAAGGACACACTTTTCTGTCTGATTTCATTGAAATGCCCTTCAGAGATTATGATATCATCTTGGGCATGGATTGGTTAGCTAGGCATCATGCCATGATTGACTGTAAGTCAAGATACCACTTTTGGCCTTCCTCGACATGATGATGTGGTAATACATGGGAAAGGCAGTTATTGCCATCAAACATCATTTCGGCTGCACTAGCCAGAAAAATGATCAGAAAGGGGTGTGAAGCCTACTTGGCACATGTGGTAGACACCCAAGTGGGGAGTCCAGCATTGAAGGACATCCCTAAAATACATGACTTTCCAGATGTGTTTCCTGATGAATTGCCAGGATTACCTCCGGAAAGAGAAGTGCAGTTTGAAATTAATGTTATGCCTGGTGTGGATCCAATCTCCATAGCGCCATACAGAATGGCACCAACAGAGTTGAAGGAGTTGAAAATACAATTGCAAGAACTACTTGAAAAGGGCTTCATCCGCCCTGGTGTGTCACCTTGGGGAGCACCAATATTGTTTGTTAAGAAGAAGGATGGTACTCTCCGCTTATGCATTGACTACCGGCAGTTGAATAAGGTGACAATAAAGAATAGATATCCATTGCCTCGCATTGATGATCTGTTTGATCAGTTGAAGGGTGCAGCTGTATTCTCCAAAATTGATTTGCGATCCGTTATTATCGCTTGAAGGTGCAAGAGCAGAGTATTCCAAAATCGCTTTGAACTCGGTATGGCCACTATGAGTTTCTAGTAATGCCATTCGGGTTAACAAATGCTCCAGCTGCTTTTATGGATCTGATGAACACTATCTTCAGACCATATCTTGATCAATTTGTGGTGGTGTTTATTGATGACATTTTGATATATTCAAGGAATGCAGAGGAGCATGACAGACATCTGTGGATTGTACTACAGACTTTAAGGGAGAAATAGCTATACACCAAGTTGTCGAAATGTGAATTTTGGCTGAAAGAAATCTCCTTTTTGGGACATGTTGTGTCAGCTGAAGGGATCAAGGTAGATTCCAGCAAGGTAGAAGCCATCCTTAATTGGAAGCCGCCTAGGAACATCACAGAAATTCGCAGTTTTCTGGGTTTAGCTGGATATTACCGTCGGTTTGTGAAGGGGTTTTCTATGTTATCTTCTCCACAGACCAAACTGCTTCGGAAAGATGTAAAATTTCAAAGTGATGATAAATGTCAGCAAAGTTTTGATGAGTTGAAGAGGTGTTTGACTGAAGCTCCAGTCCTCACTTTACCTACTCCGGGTAAGGAATACACAGTTTATAGTGATGCTTCTCACAATGGGTTAGGCTGTGTACTGATGCAAGATCATAATTTCATTGCTTATGCATCATGCCAGCTGAAACCGCATGAAAGGAATTACCCAACACATGATCTGGAGTTAGCAGTTATTGTTTTTGCTCTGAAGATCTGGAGACACTATTTGTATGGAGAGAAATGCTACATTTACACGGATCACAAGAGCTTGAAGTATTTGGGCACCCAGAAGGAATTGAATTTGAGGCAGAGGAGATGGTTAGAACTCATCAAAGATTATGATTGCTTAATAGACTATCAGCCAGGGAAAGCAAATGTGGTGGCTGACGCCTTAAGTCGCAAGACTATGGCAAGTCTCAGAGTTTCTCCCATGTCCATGGTATATGAGTTGAAAGCACAACATGCCAGTTTAGAGATTGATGATGAGGGACAGACAGTAGTTGCATGGCATGTACAGTTGTTGATCGATCGATCATAATGGTCGCCAGAGTGATGAAAATATCGGTTACCGAAAGAAGTTCACAGGCAAGAAACCTGAATTCTCTGTGAGAGATGATGGTTTATTGCTACATCAGGGCAGAATGTGCGTTCCTATTGATGCTGAATTGAGACAGATCATTATGAAGGAAGCACATGAGTCTCCATTTGCTATGCACCCTGGTCGAACTAAAATGTACAGAGGGCTGAAAGAGCATTACTGGTGGATGGGTATGAAGAGAGATATAGCTGAATTTGTTTCCAAATGCCTAACTTGTCAGCAAGTAAAGGCAGAACATCAAGTTCCAGCTGGTTTGTTACATCCTTTGTCAGTACCATAGTGGAAATGGGAACGAATAACTATGGATTTTGTTACAGGACTCCAAAGGACACAGAGTAGTCATGATGCAGTATGGATTATAGTTGACAGATTGACCAAGTCTGCTCACTTTTTGCCAATTCGGATGGACTATAGCCTGGAAAGATTGGCCAGATTGTACATATATGAGATTGTAAAATTGCATGGAGTGCCATTATCAATTGTGTCTGACAGAGATCCTAGGTTTACTTCTAGATTATGGGGTAGTCTTCAGAGAGCCCTAGGAACTAGATTGAACTTCAAAGACAAAGATTCCACCCATGCATGATGGCCACCAAAGGGTTATCCAGATATTGGAGGATATGCTACGGGCTTGTGTGATTGAATTTGAAGGTAGTTGGGATACACACTTGCCTTTGATTGAATTTGCTTATAACAACAGCTACCAATCAAGCATAGAGATGCCTCCATATGAAGCATTGTATGGCAGGAAGTGCATAACTCCCTTATGTTGGGATGAGGTAGGTGAAAGGAAGATGATTGGGCCAGAAATTGTTCAGCAGACAGAGGAAAAGATCAGATTGATTAGAGATAGACTCAAGGCTGCATCAGACCGTCAGAAGTCCTATGTTGATCTGAAGAAAAGAGATATTGAGTATGCAGTGGGTGATAAGGTATTCCTCAAAGTTTCTCCTTGGAAGAGGATTATGAGATTTGGCAGAAAGGGGAAACTGAGTCCTCGTTTCATTGGACCATATGAGGTTCTGGAAAGAGTGGGTCCTTTGGCATATCGGTTGGCATTACCTCCAGAGCTAGCAAGGATACACAGTGTCTTCCATGTGTCCATGTTAAGGAGGTACAGATCTGACCCATCTCATGTACTATCAGTTGAAGTGACTGAGGTAAATCCAGACCTCTCATATGAGGAAGAACCCATAAAAATTCTGGCATATGAGGTGAAGCAGTTGAGGAACAAACAGATACACCTGGTTAAAGTGCTGTGGAACCATCATTCAGGCCAGGAAGCTACTTGGGAATGTGAAGAGGAAATGAGGAAACAGCACCCACAGCTGTTGAGAGACTAATGCCAGGTAAAATTTCGAGACGAAATTTATTTAAGGGGGAGAGAATTGTAACACCCCTAAGTTCGGTAGTGCGTACTACTGTTTCGGTGACCAGTGTTGTCCGGACAGCTAGGATGCCTAGAACTACACTTCGATATGAGTGAGGAGACATAAAATAATGAAATACAAGAAAAGAAAACACAAGAAAAACAAAGGAAAAATAATAGCAAAGAAATGTAACCAAGTTAAGCAAGTCGAGAACCCTAGCGATGGGTGACCGCACCGGGAAGTCACGGCGTGGACCGTTGACTAGCCCTAGACCGCGGGGAACCCTGGAAAATATTTTTAGGACTTAAAGAGACATCAATTGAAGTATAAATATCATTACACATATCAAAGAAAAAATTAAATAATTAGTACAAAGAAAAGTGAGAAAGCGAAAAACAGACAAAACTCGGTGTTATCGAAAAATCGGGAATGCAACCCGAACAGAGGCATTGTGGTCATTTGACATCCCGAATTATCTTTTGACCTAAATGTCAATTAAAAATAAATAATATTACACTTAGAAAATAAAATGAAAAATTAATTTGATAGTACCTAAAGTAAATAACAAGAATTAAGGGTTTAATGTGGAGTAAGTGACAATTTAACTTATTAAATGATTAATTTGTGTGAGTGGGCCACTAATGAATAAAATAAAAACAAAATGGGGCAGCTGTAATTCCATTACACCATCAGAAACTTCATCTTCTCCAAATGCTCTTAACCTTGCCGAAATGAAGGATTGGAAGTCCACCATTGCCGTTTTCCTTAAGCTTAATTTAACCTCCTCATTTCACTTCCAATCATTTAGGTTTCTTCATTAAAGATTGTCTACACATCATAAGGAAGAGCTTGATACCAAAATCAAGAAGTTTAGTCAAGGTTTAGCAAGTCCCAACCATAGGTAAGTTTACAAATTTGAATATTGCTTTGTTAAACTTTGTGTACATGTTATGGGTGTGTGCTTGGTGAAGAAAATTTTCAAGTTTAAAGAGTTCTTGATATATCCAGTTTGGACAGCCATGGAGTTGTGTATTTGATGATTTATTATTACATGTATTTGATGTAAATTCATGTTGAGTAGAGGGATTTAATATCCTAGTAAGTTATTTCCATGAAAATGTGGTGATTGTGTACTTGACTTGGAGATTGACGAATTGTGGGACACTTTGGTATTGTAGAACATTTCGGCAGCCTTGGAACTCTTTGATAAATGTATGAGTTCATAAAGATATTGGCAGAATTATGACATTGAGGATTGATGGATATGTATATAAATTAGTTGTGTAAAGTGTATGTAGGAATTAGTAATGTTTATGTGTATATGTGATTGTACTTAGACTTTGTAAATTTGAGTTTATTTGGTGTATTGAGGATGTGTGTAATCTGCCCAAAGTGATTTTAAAGTGAAGTGGTATATGGTTTTGGTAATGTACCAAAACAGAATTGGTAAGGGAAGTGGACATATAGTAAGGTAAATGTGTCATTGATGTATATTTAAGCAAGGTAACTAAGGGCAGTATGCATTTTAGTCTATAACTTTAAATGTGTAACCTCAATTGGTATGAGACCAATTGGAGGTGAAATTAGGCACAAAATGTGCCAACTTTCATTGGGAAAGCATACCAAAATTCTGCTTGCAAGGTGACATGAAAAATGACCAATTCGGATTGAGTACAATTGAGGCCTGAAAATTGACTAATTGGGCAGCAGTTAGTATTTAGGCCATAACTCACTCAAAACAGGTCCAATTGACCTGAAATTTTAACCATGAATAGTTAAGATCCATACCTACAAGTCTTATGAAGACACCAAAGCCCATAAATGACCATAAGCAAGTCAAACATCTTGCACAAGTTCGGGTCCAAAAACTGGCCGAACCAAAGTTGACCAAATTGACCTAAAATGACCTAACTTGATGCCATTTGACCAGCAATAGTAAAATGACAATAACTTGGTCTACATAAGTCGGATTGACCTAAAATTTTGCCCCACTTTCCATAAGACATAGATCTACAAGTTTGTAGTTTTAACCGAAATCCGAAAACTGAGGGAACTAGGTCGTCCGGCTAGGTCAAACTAGTATCCTAGAATCCAGCGAGTTGCATTAAAATGCACTAAACAAGGAAATGAGTTTGGTAAAACGTACCAACCTTAAAACCCTATCGAATGTGACATATTAATGACACTAAAACCTAATTTACCTAAAACGCATCGAGGGTCGGTATATTAGGTGATTGAGCAAATAATAGCCTTTAGTGAATTACTTATCGAACATTATTGTTAGAGACAGTTTAATTTAGTACTGAAACACTTCAAATTGTGTTTCTCAGTTACCAAAGACTCAGGAAAAGGGAAGGAAACACTGAGTCCAGACCGAGAGACAGTTATCATAAATTTGTGCACAACAACTATTTCTTTTGAATTATTTTCAATTGAAATAAATTATGACTATTTGCATATTATTGTTTTAAGTTGTGAAATTGTGAAAAATGGTTTGAATGATATTTGATGGATACTTATTGATTGAAAAGCACTGTAATTGGTTTGAAACCACAGCTATCATGTACATTGATTGTATTCCTCGCTAGCTTGTCTAGTGGGATGAAGTGAATTCCCTCTCTGGCTGAAGTGTTGAGGTGTGTGCCTGTTGAGGACGAATAGAATGAGTACTCATATTTTTGCTTGCTAGCTATGTTATTCCTCATTAGTCATTGACTTTTGGGATGAATTGAATACCTCATTAGCCATCGGCTTTTGGGATGAATTGAACTTAGGAACATGATTAAAGCTGTGTGTGATTTATTGATGCATATTGTAAGATTGTAAAATGAGTTTAAATTCTTATTGACATTCACTGTCTTTTGAATTTAGCTATGTTTTGATTACTGAGATTTATTGTAATATTGTGTTAAATTCCTTATGACATTATTGTCTTGAATTTAACTATAGTTTTAAGTATCCACTATTTACATGACTTATGAATTGTGATTTAAATTGTATTTGATTAATGTTGTGCACCACTGAGACATTGTCTCAGTGATAGCTTTTTATTGCTGTCGCAGGTAGACAGACAGTGCAGCAGACTAGGCTGCTAGTACCTCCAGCGAGAGACTACCGGGTATAATGAGTATACCAATATTTTGTATTTTGTAATGTAATGTATGTTCACTGTATGTACATATTGTTGTTGGTTTTGAGCAGTTGTAAATAAAAATTGTACATTGAAGTTGTAAAATAATTATGAGTTATTTTGGCTTGTAAAAATTGTATTATATTTCTTTTATCTCAGTCTTTGAAAAATCACTGTGGATTTGAGTTGAGAAATGTGTTGTGTTGAGAAATATGTTGGAGTTGAGATTTGGAAATCTATTGAAGTGCTTTTTACAGGTTTTCTGAAGAACTGTTTTATCCAAAATACAGATGGCACTCTGCCAAAATTTTTACAGAAACTCCAAATAATTCAAATGTGTTAGTTCTATCACTTCAGTTCAAAAAGGTTTTTAACACCTGTAAATAGTGCTCACCACTGTAAAAGAAGTAAGAAAAGTTTTTAAAATCCCTTGTAGTGTATTTAATGGATTATCAGTAGACGGAGTTGGTAATTCATTAGGTATACTACGGGATCATGTTATGCCTTACAGAGGGGTAGGGTGTGACACAATTTAGGTAACAATACTGTCCAGAATCATATTGCCTAGAAATTGCTAGACATAGGGTTACTTGACCAGTTTTGGCAAAAAGCCCCTAACTTGGCCTAAACAAATCCAAATGCAATGAAACCAATGGAAAATTTTCCACAAGACATAAGTCTACAATATTGGCTTTTTGACCAAAACCCAGAAATCAAGAGAACTAGGTGAATAGGCTAGATCAATTTAGTATGAAAATCCTGGAAATTGCCTAAGTGACCACTTGACCCCAAAATAGTCTTTTAGTCATATCTCCCACTGGAAAACTCCAATTGGGATGAGCCATATTGTTCTGGAAACCTAAAAAATAGGAATCCAACCTTGTTTTAGACACTTTCCTCAAATTATGGATGTAAGAACCCTAAAGGTTGAGTCAAAGTCGCTGACCTGAACTGGAATCCTGTTGGCACAGGGTACTTGAGTCCAGGCCAGTGATTTGGCTATAACTAATTCTAAAAAACTTGAAAATTTGCAATCCAAAATTTTGAGTGACCATAAGACATAGAGCAACAACTTCTATGAAGAATACTAAGCCTAAAAGTGACTGCAACATGTCCAATTAAATTGGTAAAATATAGCTCCAAAATCTGCTTAGTTAAAGAGCCAGAATTAGGAAATGAACCAGTTATGGTTATTTGACCATAATCCAAATGACATGATTCAAAAGGGAAAACAAAGAAAAGACATTGAGGAAAAAATTCCATGAAAGAAGCATGGCCAAACAATGGCCACAAATTGATCAAATTGATAGATAAAATTAAGACATTAAAGCTGAACCTAAAGAAATGTTCACAAGACAAACTATTTTATAGTAGGGTTTTAACCCTAATATGTTGCTAAACATTGAATTACATGAAATAGGTATGGAAGACCCACTTTCCCACTACAAAGTGATATGAAATTTCTAATAAGTAATTGTTAATGCTTAATTGCCCAAAGTAAACCTAAGCTTATGTATATAGCTTAGATCGATTGGCATACTAATTAGGGACTACAGATAGCAGTACTGCCTACATGAATAATCATTGATTGACAAAATATGTCTGATATGATTGTTCTATAGGCTATATGCCTGCCCGTTGGCCATTGAGCCTAATTTCATTTATGGCTTTAAAAGCCTACCCGCTGGC
Organism: Hevea brasiliensis; assembly: GCF_030052815.1. Classification (NCBI taxonomy): domain Eukaryota; kingdom Viridiplantae; phylum Streptophyta; class Magnoliopsida; order Malpighiales; family Euphorbiaceae; genus Hevea; species Hevea brasiliensis. The sequence goes on from NC_079495.1 coordinate 67,829,629, forward strand.
CTTGTGCCTAACATAACAGTTGTATATAGGATAGACATATGGTTGTCTAACTAGTATACTCCCACGTATTTAGCCTTTATAATCTGTTATAGGTTACTTGGGCACTGATATGATTTTAAAGAGACTCAAAATGAAATAAATGCACAGACAAGATTCTGATAAATAAATTCGTCCCAAAGTCAAATAAATTTGTAAAGACTTAGAATTTATGAAATTTTCCTAGAATTATTATTTTACTTATTTAACTACTTTTCTTTAAAATTATGCACCACTAAGCAATTCGCTTAGTGTGCTGGTTTTCCATCGCGTAGGTACTAGAGATCGACACAGCCACAGCAGGAGCTGCAGCAGTAGTGCCCTGAGAAAGATTTAATAAGATCTGATAATATCTGCTAGTCACTTCAGCAGAGTAGTTTTGGTAGGGCCCATGTATATTTTGTTTTGTATTTTATTTATTGCACATAAGCAAATGATATAAATCTTTTTGAGATATGTAATTCAATTTTGATATTGTAAATAAATTGTAAATTATTATAGATGAATTTCATATGAATGGAATGAAGAATATTTGCTTGAAATGGATATGAGCAAATTATGTGAGTACATGATGACGTGATATGATGTATGGAAATATGAAATGGTTATGAAATTGTCTTTAATAGGTAAACATTGGAACCTACCAGATGCTAGTAAAATAGAGGAGGCTCTGCCCGGGTATCTACAGAAATAATTTGTGACAAAAAAAAAATTACCACATATTTTCTATGAAGTATAAAATTAACAATGGATAGGACAAGAAAAGATAGGGTGCTCCGGCACTGAATGTGGCATGCTTTACTCGGCTACACTGCAGACGGGTAAAGGGTGTTAGATAAAAGTGACTGTAAAATGTCTAATTAATTAGACAAAGATTGACTCTAGAATCTGCCTGATTCTAGAACTATAGTGAGTTAAGGAACCAGTTTTGGTTATTTGACCATAACTCGAGTTCTAAAACTCCAAATGACATGAATCAAGAAGGAAAACAAAGATAAGACATAGAGGAACAATTTTCATGAAGGAAATGTGGCCAAACAGTGTCTACATCTTGGCCAATTTGATAGGTAAATTTAAGGCACCAGCTTTGAACCTAAAGAAAGGTTCATTAAATCATTTAATACATAAAATGTAAATTACCTAAATAGTTTGCTAAACACATAAGTCATATGAAAAGTACACTTGGGAACATACTAGTGCATAGTATAAAATAATAAAATGATAAATGCTTAATAATACTAATTTGCCCAAAGTACATCTAAACTTATGTAAATAGCCTGGATTGATTAGTATGCCAATTAGGGACCACAGATTACAGTACTGCCCACAGGAATAGTCATTGATAGATAAAATATGTATGATACGATTGTTCTATAGGCTTTATGCCTACCCGTTAGCCATTGTGCCTGATTTTATTTCTAGCTTCATGCCTGCCCGCTGGCCTTGTGCCTAACATGACAGATGTATACATGTTAGACATACGGATGTTTAACTAGTATACTCCCCTGTATCCAGTCTTTATAGTTGGTTATAGGTTACTTGGGCACAGATATGAGTAATAAGTCATAAATTTAAATAATTACATGAAGAGATCACAGATCTGAGCAATAAGGTTGAAAATGGCATAAATGAACAAAGAAGATCCTAATAATTTACTTGCTCCCAAAATTAATAAAATATGTAAATGACTTAGAAATTTATGAAATTACACATAGAATAATTATTTTAATTGTTTAGTCATTTTTTCTTTATTTTATGCACCACTAAGCGTTATGTTTAGCGTGTTGGTTTTTCCATCGCGTAGGTACAAGAGACCACCAGCAGTAATAGTAGAGCCTAGACAGTACTTTGATAAGATCTGCTACAGTGTAGATTGTCACCTCAGCAGTCCATTTTGGTAGGGTTCATGTATAGTTAGATTTTGCATTTTGGTTATTGCATGTAAGTAAATGATGTAATTCATTTTGTGATTGTAAATAAAATTGTAAATATTATATTTGATTTGCTATGAATGAAATGAAGTATTTTATTTACTTGAAATGATTATGAGTATTATGATTATATGACATGGTTTATGGAAAATAAAATGTATAGAAATTGTTTTTAACAGGTAAATAATGAGACCCGCCATTTGCTCATAAAAATATAGGAGACTCTATCTAGGTCTCCACAAAAATTAAATATGATAGATAAATTGTGAATTAAAAAAATTTCTACATGTAAGATAATATAATTAAATTAATACGGTATAAAATAAGATAAGATAGGGTACTTCGACACCGAATGTAGCACACTTTACTTAACTACATTGTAGATGGTGAGGGGGGGTTATATTTAGTGGTATCAGAGCATGGTTTAGGCAGTCCTAGACCTAGATGGATAGAAAGATATAGTGTGCATAACAAGCATGAGTGTTTATAAAGGAGTTGAGATGACATTAATGCAGATCTATTCTTCATTTTTTTTTATAGGATTGATGGAGTTCAATCCTTCCGAGGAAGGGTCTTACAGACCTGGAGAGGAGGAGGAGATTGGTAGTTATGCACCTGTTCTTAGTCAAGGGCGAGAAAGAAGAAAGGAGTCATCTCGTGGTGCTGGAGGTAGAGCGCAGCAGGCATTTTTGGAACAGATGGCTCAGATGCTCTGCCAGGTTACCGGAGCCATTCCACAGTCGCAGCCATAACGACAGCCTGTACAGCGGTCCCATCACACCCTACCTCTCTGTAAGGCATAACATAATCCCGTAGTATACCTAATGAATTATAAAACTTCGTCTACTGAAAACCCATTAAATATACTACAAGGGATTTTAAACCTTTTCTTACTTCTTTACAAAGTGGTGAGCACTATTTACAGGTGTTAAAATTTTTTTTTTTTTAACTGAAATGAAACCAGATAACACATTTGAAGTATTAATAATTTTTGTAAAAATTTTGGCAGAGTGCCATCTGTATTTTGAATAAAACAATTCTTTAAAAACCTGTAAAAAGAACTTCCAATATTTTGTTCAATCCCCAAACTCCAATATTCAATCAACACAATATGTTTCTCAACATTTGCCAACTCAAATCCACAATAATTTTTCCAGTGTTTTCAAAAGCTGAGATAAAAGAAATATATCACAAATTTTACAAGCCAAAATAATTTACAATTTTAATTTATAACTTTAATGTACAATTTTAATTTATAACTGCTCAAAACCAAGAACAATATATACATACAGTGAACATATATTACAATACAAAATGCAAGATATGGTATACTTAATATATCCGATGAACTCTCAATGTAGCACTAACAGCCTAGTCTACTACCCTGTCAGTCTGTCTACGTGTGACTGCAATAAAAAGCTATCATTGAGCCAATGTCTCAATGGTGCACAACATTAACAAAATGCAACTTTAAATCATAAATCATAAGTCGTATAAATAGTGGATATTTCAAACCATAGTTAAATTCAAAAGATAGTGAATGTCATAAAGAATTTAAACTCCATTTCACAATATCATAATGAATATCAATAAATCACACACTCAGCACAATCATGTTCCAAAGTCTAATTCATCCCAAGAGCCGATGGCTAATGAGGAATAACAGCTAGCAATAATATGAGTACTCATTATATTTGTCCTCAACAGGCACACACCTCAACACTTCAGGCAGAGAGGGAATTCAAAGTCAATTCATCCCACTAGACAAGCTAGCGAGGAATTCAATCAATATACATGATAGCTGTGGTTTCAAACCATTTATAATGCTTTTCAATCAATAAGTATCCACCAAATATCATTCAAACAAATTTTCACAATTTAAAACAATAATATACAAATAGTCATAATTTATTTCAATTGAAAAATTGAAAAGAAATAACTGTTGTGCACAAATCTCTGATAAATGTCTCTTTGCCCTGACTCAATGTTTCCTTCCCCTTCCCTGAGTCTTTGCTAACTGAAACACACAATTTGAAGTGTTTCAGAACTCATTTAAACAGTCTCTAATAATAAGGCTTAATAATTAATTTATTGAATTCTATTATTTTCCGTAGTCAACCTAAAATGTTGACCCTTGATGCACTCTAGGTGAATTAGGTTTAATGCTACCAATATATCACATTTTATAGCCTTTTAGTGTTGGTAGATTTTACCAAATTCATTTTCATGTATATTGCATTTTATTGCAATTTGCCGGATTTCGGTATACTAATTTGACCTAGCCGGATGACCTAGTTCCCTCGGTTTTCGGGTTTCGGTCCAAACAACAAACTTGTAGGTCTATGTCTTATTGCATGTAGGGCAAAATTTTAGGTCATTCTGAGTTGTGTAGACCAACTTATGGTCAATTTACCAATGCTGGACAAAATGTACCAAAATGGTAACTTTAGGTCATTTTTAGGTCACTTTTGGTTCGGCCAGTTTTTGAACCTGAACTTGTGCAAGCTATTTGGCTTAGTTTTGGCTATTTCTGATCTTTGGTGTCTTCATAAGAATTGTAGATATATGTCTAAAATATTGATGGTAAAAATTTCAGGTCAATTGGACCTGTATTGAGTGAGTTATGGCTAAAACACTAACTACTGCCCAAATGGTCAATTTTCAGGCTTTCCAGTCACTAATCCGGTTTTTGTCATTTTTCAAGTCACCTTCTAGGTAGATTTTTGGTAGGCTTCCTTAATGAAAGTTGGCACATTCTGTGCCTATTTTGACCTCTAATTGGTCTCATACCAATTAGAGTCACACACTTAAGGTTCTAAGCCAAAACATACACTGCCCTACTACAAATTGTTCATCCTTACCAATTACACATTCAACACTTACCAAGTTAACTCTTCCATGCTAATTCTGGTTGTACCATACCATTAACACATTTTACTTCACATTTTTTGTCATTTTGGCAGCTTGTAACCACTCTCAACATACACACTATAATACAGAATTTTCCAAAGTCCCATTTACAACAATTCAACCACATGAACATACCTCTTTTCCATGTCTAAACCCTAACAATTAAACACACACACATGCTGCCACCATAAGCAACATAATTCAACAAACCATTCCATGAAACTTAAATACTTCAATCTTCTTCATGAGGCTGCCACAAGTTTACACATACCCATCAACCTCCATTTGCAATTTTCAAGCTTACAAATCAAACCTTACACATGGAATTCAACTACAATATAATCAAACATTTAAATCATCATTCAAACCACTATTTACATGCAAGAACAAGCTATTCATAGTGAAGTTCCATGGCTGCCAAAATGTACATCTCCATTAATTCATCAAACTTCAAAAATTCTTCCATAAATCAATTACCCACAACCATGGTTACACTTTTAATGAAACAAGAATTGAAAACACTCACTTACCACTTTTGAAGTTCTTCAAAACCTCACCAAAACTTAACTTTCTTATTGCCTATCTACTGCCCATGGTGTGAGGATCACTTTTAAGGAAGGGACTTACAAGAATTTATGGCTTGAAGGTGGTGAAATGGGAGCTTGCATGCAATTTGGCAATGGTGTTTTTGGGAGTTTCATTTCGACCAACAATGGATGAGTGAAGGAGATAAAGTGGTTAGTGGAAAATTTGGTCCACTTATAGCTATTTATATGTCCCACTAATCTCCACTAACTCAAAGTTAATTAATTAATTAATCAACTTTTAATTATTCTAACTCATACCCCTTAATTTCTCTTAATTTCATTACATATTTAATTTTCCAAAGTTTAATACTACTTATTTTCAATCGATATTTAGGTCAAAAGGCAACTCGGGATGTCAAATGATCAAAATGCCCCTCTTCGGGTTGTATTCCTGATTTTTCGGTAACACCGAGTTATTTCGTTTTATCGATTTCTCATTTTTCTTTGTACTAATTAATTAATTTTTCTTTGATATTTCTAATGATATTTATACTTCAATAAGTCTTTAATTATGTCTTAAAAATATTTTCCTGGGTTCCCCGTGGTCCAGGGCTAGTCAACAGTCCACGCCTTAACTTCTCGGTGCGGTCACCCATCGCTATGGTTCTCGGCTCGTTTAACTTGGTTACATTTCATTGCTATTATTTTTCCTTTGTTTTTCTTATATTTTCCTTTCTTGTATTTCATTATTTTATGTCTCCTCACTAATATTTAAATGTAGTTCTAGGCATCCTAGCTATCCGGACAACACTGGTCACCGGAACAGTAGAACGCACTACCAAACTTAGGGGTGTTACAATTCTCCCCCCCTTAAAATAAATTTTGTCTTGAAATTTTACCTGGCATCAATCTCTGAACAGCTGTGGGTGCTGTCTCCTCATATCCTCTTCATGTTCCCAAGTAGCTTTCTGGCCTGAATGATGGTTTCACAGCACTTTAACCAGGTGTATCTATTTATTCCTCAGCTGCTTCACCTCATATGCCAGAATTTCTATGGGTTCTTCCTCATATGAGAGGTCTGGATTTACCTCAATCTCTTCAACTAATAGTACATGAGATGTGTCAGATCTGTACCTCCTTAACATGGACACATGGAAGACACTGTGTATCCTTTCTAGCTCTAGAGGTAATGCCAACCGATATGCCAAAGGACTCACTCTCTCCAGAACCTCATATGGTCCGATGAAACGAGGACTCAGTTTCCCCTTTCTACCAAATCTCATAATCCTCTTCCAAGGAGAAACTTTAAGGAATACCTTATCACCCACTGCATATTCAATGTCTCTTCTCTTCAGATCAACATAGGACTTTTGACAATCTGATGCAGCCTTGAGTCGATCTCTGATCAATCTGATCTTTTCCTCTGTCTGCTAAATAATTTCTAGCCTAATCATCTTCCTTTCACCTACTTCATCCGAACATAGGGGAGTTCTGCACTTTCTGCCATACAAAGCTTCATATGGAGGCATCCCAATACTTGATTGGTAGCTGTTGTTATAAGCAAACTCAATCAAAGGCAAGTGTGTATCCCAATTACCTTCAAACTCAATCACACAAGTCCGTAGCATATTCTCCAATATCTGAATTACCCTCTCAGACTGGCCATCTGTCTATGGGTGGAATGTTGTGCTGAAGTTCAATCTAGTTCCTAGGGCTCTCTGAAGACTACCCTAGAATCTAGAAGTGAACCTAGGATCTCTGTTAGATACAATCGATACTGGCACTCCATGCAATTTTACAATCTTATATATGTACAATCTGGCCAATCTTTCTAGGCTATAGTCCATCCGAACTAGCAAAAAGTGAGCAGATTTGGTTAGTCTATCAACTATAACCCATACTGCATCATGACTATTCTATGTCCTCGGAAGTCCTATCACAAAATCCATAGTTATCCGTTCCCATTTCCACTCTGGTACTGGTAATGGATGTAACAAACCAGCTGGAACTTGATGTTCTGCCTTTACTTGCTGACAAGTTAGGCATTTGGAAACAAATTCAGCTATATCCCTTTTCATACCCATCCACCAGTAATGCTCTTTCAGCCCTCTATACATTTTAGTTCCACTAGGATGCATAGCAAAAGGAGACTCATGTGCTTCCTTCATAATGATCCATCTTAATTCCACATCATCAGGAATGCACATTTTGCTCTGATGTAGTAGTAAACCATCATCTCTCACAGAGAATTTAGGTTTCTTGCCCTGCTGGACTTTTTTCAGTAGCTTCTGATATTTTTCATCATTCTGAGCAGCCATTATAGTCTGATAAATCAACACTGGCTGTACATACCATGCAACTACTGTCTATCTCTCATCATCAATCTCCAAACTAGCATGCTATGCTTTCAACTCATGTACCATGGACAAAGGAGAAACTCTGAGACTTGCCATAGTCTTGTGATTTAAGGCGTTAGCCACCACATCTGCTTTCCCTGGCTGATAGTCTATTAAGCAATCATAGTCTTTAATCAGTTCTAACCATCTCCTCTGCCTCAAATTCAATTCCATCTAGGTGCCCAAGTATTTTAAGCTCTTGTGATTTGTGTAAATGTAGCATTTCTCTCCATACAAATAGTGTCTCCAGATCTTCAGAGCAAAAACAATAGCTGCAAGCTCCAAATCATGTGTTGGGTAGTTCCTCTCATGCGGTTTCAGCTGGCGTGATGCATAAGCAATGAAATTTTGATCTTGCATTAGTACACAGCCTAACCCGTTATGAGAAGCATCACTATAAACTGTGTATTCTTTACTCAGAGTAGGTAAAGTAAGGACTGGAGCTTTAGTCAAACACCTCTTCAACTCATTAAAACTCTGCTGGCATTTATCTATCCACTGAAATTTTACATCTTTTCAAAGCAGCTTCGTTAGTGGAGAAGCTAACTTAGAAAACCCTTTCATAAACCGGCAGTAATATCCAGCTAAACCCAGAAAACTGCGAATTTCTCTGATATTCCTGGGTGGCTTCCAATTAAGGATAGCTTCTACCTTGCTGGAATCTACCTTGATCCCTTCAGCTGACACAACATGTCCCAAGAAAGAGATTTATTTTAGCCAAAATTCACATTTCAACAATTTGGCGTATAGCTGTTTCTCCCTTAAAGTCTGTAGTACAATCTGTAGATGTCTGTCATGCTCCTCTGCATTCCTCAAATGTATGAAAATGTCATCAATAAACACCACCACAAACTGGTCAAGATATGGTCTGAAGATAGTGTTCATCAGATCCGTAAAAGCAGCTGCAGCATTAGTTAACCCGAATGGCATTACTAGAAACTCATAGTGGCCATATCGAGTTCTGAAAGCAGTTTTTGGAATACTCTGCTCTTGCACTTTCAACTGATAATAACCAGATCACAAATCAATTTTAGAGAATACAGCTGCACCCTTCAACTGATCAAACAGATCATCGATGCGAGGTAATGGATATCTATTCTTTATTGTCACCTTATTCAACTGCCGGTAGCCAATACATAAGCGGAGAGTGCCATCTTTCTTCTTAACAAACAATACTGGCACTCCCCAAGGTGACACACTAGGGCGGATGAAGCCCTTTTTAAGTAGTTCTTGCAACTGTACCTTTAACTCCTTCAACTCTGTTGGTGCCATTCTATATGGTGTTATGGAGATTGGATCCACACCAGGCATAACATTAATTTCAAATTACACCTCTCTTTCTGGAGGTAATCCTGGCAATTCATTAGGAAACACATCTTGAAAGTCATATACTGTAGGAATGTCCCTCAATGCTGGACTCCCCACTTGCGTGTCTACTACATGTGCCAAGTATGCTTCACACCCCTTTCTGATCATTTTTCTAGCTAGTGCAGCCGAAATGACGTTTAATGGCAGTAGCTGCCTCTCCCCATGTATTACCACATCCCTGTACTGAGGGAGACCAAAAGTGACTATCTTCAGCCTACAGTCAATCATGGCGTGATGCCTGGCTAACTAATCCATGCCCAAGATGATATCATAATCTCTGAAGGGCATTTCATGATATCAGACAAAAAAGTGTGTCCTTGGATCAGCAAAGGACAATCCCTATACATTCTATTAACCCTGACCTCCTATCCTAGCGGACTTGTTACTAGCACCTCAAAGTCCATTTTTGTACATAGAACAGCAATGCAATCAATGATGCTAGCACTCACATAGGAATGGGCAGAACCCGGATCAAATAATACAAACACATCTTGATTAAAAGTTGAGAAGGTACCAGCCACAATATTAGATGTCTCGGCCTATTCTCTCTATCTCATTGCGTAGACTCTGACTGGAGCACTACCTTGCTCTAATTGATTCACTGTGCCTTGGCTGCCTGCTGGACTACCTCTACCCCTGCCTCAACCTCTGCTAGGTGGTTGTGAACCTCTGGTGGCAGGACTCTGAACTGACCCTTCAACAGTAGTAGGAGGTGGCCCAACTCTACGGGCACTAGTGCAGTCCTTGGCAAAGTGTCCTATGCCTCCACAGTTATAACAGGCTCCTATGGCCTTGTAGAATACCGCACCATGGCTTCTACCACAAGTTTCACATTGGCGGGGAGGGTAGAAACTTCTGGTACTCTGCTGACCAGATAGAGGAGGTTTCTGTCCCAAAAACCTTCCCCTACCAGACTTCTTACCACCCCTGTTGTGTCCCCCATAGTTATTTCTCTTCCCAATAGGACCACTGGAACTCTGTTCTACTGACTTTTCCTCCTTCTCTGTCTCTGTCTTCTCTGATTTCTTTTTCTCTGGGGCTAATTCTGACTCAATTCTCTCCAGTTCTAATGCTTGAGAAATAAGCCCAGAGAAGTTATTATCTTTGAATCTAACTACTTGTAATCTGATACTAGGCTTCAAGCCGGTTTCAAACCTCTTACATCCCTCCCCACTGGTAGAAAGTAGACTTACTGCATAATGGCTCAGGCGGGAAAATTCCCTTTCATATTCAGCCATCGATCTACTCCCCTGTTTCAGACTTATGAACTCTTACAACTTCTGGTCCACATAAGCATCAGGGACATATTTTTGTCTAAACTCCCGTATAAAATCATTCCATGTTAGCACTGAAGGTTCTACCAGACTATGGGGAATGGTTTTCCACTAGTCACATGCATCTCCCTGTAGCAGAGACACTGAATATTCAAATATGAGCTTCTCTGTACAATGTAGCTTCTTGAACACCCTATCCATTCTCTCTAACCACTGTTCTGCCTCTAGAGGATCTACTGTCCCCTTGAACTCAGTAGCCCCATATTTCATCAATTTATCATACTGCCTAGTAGAAGACTGTGGTTGCACCACTGCTGTCTGTAGTGGGACTTGAGTAGGCATGTTACTAGCCATCTGTTGGAACATTACCATCTTTGAGCAAAGCAACCGCAGGAATCGGTATTGAGGGGTCAAAGTGCGGTTGATCCATCGACATTGTGTAGGGTCAGCATCCTTGTACCTCAGCCTCTATAGATTGATCGACTGAATGATCCCCTTCTTCCATAGTCAATTTGAGGATCTTAGACCTCCTATACAAATAACACAAGGAGATTTCCTCCTGTTAGTGCATATTTATAATGTAATATACTATATGTATCAAACACTGACATTGAGCAGTTGTACTATGTAGAAAGAACATTCAAATTACAAGTGAAAACAAAATTTAAAAACTAGCTCTGATACCACTAAAACATGTCACACCCTACCTCTTTGTAAGGCATAATATGATCCCATAGTATACCTAATGAATTACCAAACTTCATTTATTGATAACCCATTAAATACACTACAAGGGATTTAAAACCTTTTCTTACTTCTTTACAAAGTGGTGAGCACTATTTACAGGTATTAATTTTTTTTTTTTTAACTGAAATGAAACCAGATAACACGTTTGAAGTATTAATAATTTCTGCAAAAATTTTGGCAGAGTGCCATCTGTATTTTGAATAAAACAGTTCTTCAAAAACCTGTAAAAAGCACTTCCAATATTTTGTTCAATCCCCAAACTCCAATATTCAATCAACACAATATGTTTCTCAACATTTGCCAACTCAAATCCACAATAATTTTTCTAGTGTTTTCAAAAGCTGATATAAAATAAATATATCACAAATTTTACAAGCCAAAATAATTTACAATTTTAATTTATAACTTTAATGTACAATTTTAATTTACAACTGCTCAAAACCAAGAACAATATATACATACAGTGAACATACATTACAATACAAAATGCAAGATATGGTATGCTTAATATACCCGATGAACTCTCAATGTAGCACTAGCTGAAGGAACGGAAGCGTGAAAAACACAAGTTTATGCCATTGAATTCAAAAATTTTCACCTAGGGTCACATGCATCATGCAAGATTTATTTTTATCTATTTGATTTCAATGATAAACAACATATTAAAACTCTTTTAATATGTTTTTGGATCTGTATTTGCCATTTAAGATTTTAAAATTAATCAGATTAATTTTAGAACCCTAGATTAAATCAAGAACGACATGAACCTCTTGATGCAATCGCGTGTCTCGCGCTTTGAGATTCGTCTTCGTGACACGGATGTTGTCCCTCTAGCTTGTCCACACCAAGAACACCTATGGCAGCCCTTGAACAGCTTCTAAAGCCTTTTCTATTAATTAGAAATTCAAGTTCTGCCTTTTAAGAGATTAAAGATGTAAACAGGACACTAGAAATAATTTCTAGCGTTCTTAATTCAAGAGATTGATGGCTAATCTCTTTGAATTGATAAGAGATGAAGAAGAAGAGATAAAAACCCTCAAAGTGGCGTGACAAAGGAGTGTGGCTGCTGGTTGTGTTTTATTTTCTCATAACGACACTTAAATAGCTAGGTTAACACATTAAACCCTTGCCACATGTCACCCTTTGATTAGCTCTAGGTTTAAGTGACCCAATCACATTGTGCCAAGTGTCAAACCTATATTTAATCTTGATTTTAATCATCTTACATGATTAAAAAACATTTGGCAAGCTTATATGTAATCCCATGTGTCACCATCTCATGGTGCCACGTGTCACACTGCAAAATGACCAAAATGCCCCTGTGTCTTAATTTTGAGTTCTCAACCCAAAATAATTATTTTTCTTCTTCTAATTAATTTATATCAAATATAAATTAATTAATCTCTATTAATTAATTTCTCATTAATTAAATTCATATTTAAACACTTTAAATATAAATTTAATTTATACTACACATCCAATAATCTAGATTTGGTTTCAAGTCATGCTAGGGACTTTGCAATTTAATTGCAAACCAAACCTATTTAATTAATCAATTAAACTCTTTAATTAATTATTTAAATCATATTTAAATATGTGATAACTTGTGTATGTGTGTGACTTACTAGGCTCATCACTAATTGGCAATGAGATATGATATCAACTCTGAATATCATCAGAACTCTTTCTTACCATAAATGATTTCTCTAAATCATTTTATGAACCTCATAGACCATGGTTAACACCTAGCATAGCATGCCATGGCCACCCAATTAGTAATAAGGTTTACCTTAAATGAACCTATAATCATATGTTACCATGCACTAGAATCTCTCTACTAAAAAATCCCAACTCAAGCTGGAGTCATGGTTTATGTCAAACTCTATTTGCTATGAATATTATTGTAACACCCCTAAGTTCGGTAGTGCGTTCTACAGTTCCGATTACCAGTGCTATCCGGACAGCTAGGATGCCTAGAACTACAATTCGATATGTGTGAGGAGACATAAAATAATGAAATACAAGAAAAGAAAATACAAGAAAAACAAAGGAAAAATAATAGCAAAGAAATGTAACCAAGTTAAGCGAGCCGAAAACCCTAGCGATGGGTGACCGCACCGGGAAGTCACGGCGTGTACCGTTGACTAGCCCTGGACTGCGGGTGTAACACCCTCCCCGTAGCAACTCCGTACATTCTACTGTTCCGGTGACCGGTGTCGGTCCGGACAGCTAGAACGTCCGGAAAAATATTTAAACTAAAGTCGGGAATCATAATTAACTCAAATATTAATAAGAAAAATTTAGTAAAAATTTTAGAAATAAAATACAACCAAGTTAAACGAGCCGGTGCCCTAGCGATGGGTAACCAGAGGGAAGTTGCGGTTCTCGCAACGAGGAGCCCTAGACTCGGGGGAAAAATTATAAAATAATTTTTGGGACTCCAGAGAAGGGTTATTGAGGTTCCCATGGCCTTAGAATGCCAAGAAAATACCTAGAAAATGTTTTCAATCGGTACAGACAATTTTGACCCGTTAAGCCAAACGGAGGGCATTTTGGTCATTTCGCCTTCCGAGGTGATTTTTGGCCGACTTGTCCAGTTAAGTAAATAATTATTATGACATAAAATATGAATAAATATTGCTAAAAATTAAATTGAAATTTAGTAGAAAAAGAAAAGAAAGAAAAAGGAGCTAAATTGGGAATTATGATGTCATGCATAGGTAATTAAAAATGCTATGGCCAATCACATTAAAGCAAGACAATTAAAATTCAATAAAAAGGGATAAATGAGGCAGAATTCCAGAAATTTCAGCAGCCCTTTCTCTCTTCAAAAAACGTCACCCATGCTCATCCATTTTTGGTTCTTAAAAGCTTCAAATTCCATGCTTTCCTCACCCCAAAACTCCTAAGTCCCTTCACTAAAAACTTGTCTCTACCTCTTGGGAAGTGTTTGGCAGCCTAGAAAAGGAAGGAAAGTGAAGTTTTAGCTTGGAGAAATCTGCCCTACAAGAGGTTAAAGTGAGGTTAGTGCATTAGATACTTAAAACTCCTTATTTTCATGATTTATAACTTGAATTGAGTAAGAATTGTAACTAAAATGAACAAGAATTATGTGTATACATACTATGAATTTTCGGCAGCCCTTGTGAAGGAATTATTTTGATTGTTTTGATGGACTTAAAGTGGGCTATAGATCAAGTTTAAACCATGTGTGCATGTGATTATTGAAGGAGCTAGTAATTAAGGTGTTGTGAAAACCTATAATGGAACTAGGGTTTTGAAGAGTGAAATATTGACTTGGCTTGGGAAATTGTTAGAGCACATTTTAATGGTCAATTAGTGACCATTTTAGGTAAGTTGACCATAAGTAGAACTAAAAAATAGTATGGTAAAGTGAAGGTGTAGGCTGCCCTAGGACAGCAGCAATGGACTGAAATTTCAGTCCAATTACACAACCATAACTTTGGCTGTGTTAGTCCAATTGGTTTTTGGTCAATTGGACATGAAACTAGGCTTATAATGGCACATTTTTGCTGACGAAACCATGCCCAAAAGACCAAATCAAGAGGACCAAAACTTGGCCCCAATCCGGATACCCTACAAACATTTCTGAGAATGACCAAATGAACAAGAATCGCTCATTTGGCCATAACTCACTGTAGACATGGTCAATTGACCTGAAATTTTTACAGAAACAAGTTAAGACATGGAAAAACAACTTTCATGAAGAAACCTACCCCAAATTATGACCAGAACCTAACCCAAATGGCAGTCACAGTCACTATTCAAACCTGCAACTCTACAGATTTTGATTTGAGCAGTAATGTTTGGATGGCTATAACTCTCTCTAGAAAACTCGGATTTAGGCGATTCTTGAACCGATGGAAACCTAAGGCATAGTATAACATTTCATATGAAGAAAGTTAGACCAAATTATGAACTTAACTTGGTCAAATTACTGACCAAAGTTGGACCAAAATCTGCGAAAACCCAAAAGTGCAAAGATGAATAAGCACGTGAACAGTAAACTTATTTTGGCCATAACTTGAGCTAAAAAACTCCAAATGGAGTGATTAAAAAAAAAGAAATTCAACCAGACAAAATAAGGAACATTTTCTATGAAGGAAGTTTTGTCAAATTCCAACAGTAGATCGACCAATAGAACAGTGCAACTTCGGAACACCAAAACCGAAAATTGGCAATTTTGCCAAAATGACCTAAGCTTTGAGAAAGTGACCAAAACCAACAAGTTTTAAATGCAAAATGTGGTACATTGGGAGTGTTAAAACCAATGCACCTATGTTCTATGCAAAAGTCAACTTTTTGTTGACTATTGAAGTGAATAGTGACATAAAAACTTGAAATTCAAAAATTGAAGAATTCAAAAGTATCAAATGCCCTAGTAGGCCTAATGTGATTGGTTTGGATAGGTTGGCATGCCAATAGGGTTCTAATAGCAGTACTGCGTATGATGTATGGCTTCATTGCCATTCTGTGATGTGATAGCCTATAGCTATATTGATTATGATGTTTTACTTGACTTTATGCCTTATTGCTTATATGGCTTATTAGCCATTCTGTTTGCACACCGGGAGACACATTGTGACCGATGGTGTGACGGCCCGAGGTACCTGGTACCCAGTGCTAGTTTTCCCGTTTATCCAGTCCGGTCAATTTGTATAGGTTACGTGGGCATGGAAAAGTATAACTGTAATTGAAATGATTGTTAAAGAAAATACGAAAATTAAATATCAGAAATGATTACGATAGAATACAAAGAAACTCAAGATCATGAAGAAAATAAATAAACAAAATGCATGAAGAAGTTAATATCATAAAACGTAATTAGCTCTCGACTAAACATTAAGTTGGTAATTATTCAGTTCTTATGAACACAATGGCTAAGAAATTATGATTTTTATTTGCATATTATTTCTTTCTATTTTATTATTTGCACCACTAAGCTTTATGCTTAGCGCGTCGCTTTGCAACGCGTAGGTACCAAGATACCGATCGAGAGCCGAGACCACGATTGGGTAAGTCCATCCCGCAGATTCGCATAGTGTCCGTGTCACCTCACAAAGTTACAAGCATTGGTACGACACTAGGTGTAATTTTCGTATTTTGTAATTGATCTTATTTTCTCATGTGTAAATGAACTTATGAAATGTAATTTGATGCTCATGTAAATAATGAGAATTGTATTTGTAAATGAAAAAGTGAATGTTTATCTGTGATATATATATGATTATCACATGACATGAATGATTGAGAAATGAATGTGAACTAAAAAATATTGAGATTTTGATAAATGGAGTTGAGATGACTGAATAAGAATATAGGAAGTGTTTTTCACAGGTTCCGAAGAACGGTTTTCTCCATTTTTAGCCAGATCACGGATTTTCTTTAAAATTTTCTAACCTCAAATAAATTACAATTTCAATAAATGAATTATATTTCACAAATTATTTTCAAAACTATGATAAAAATGAATTAAGATAAAATAGAGTGCTCCGGCACACTGAGTGGCATAACTTGCTCGGCTACACTGTAGTCAGGTAAGGGGTGTCACATTTAGTGGTATCAGAGTATGGTTTAGGCGTTTCTGGGCCTAGATTGAGTCCATACCATGCATTGCATTTGTAAGAGTCGAGGTGACACTGATGCAGATCTGTTTATCTTTCTTATTTTGAATAGGATATGGACCCTTCATCTCAGAGAGCAGTCGAGGAGGAAGTGGAGAGTCATGCTCCACCAGCAGCAGCTGAGACTGGGGGCATGAGAGAATCTGCTCCGCCAGCTCAAGCAGAGCCTGCTCAGCCTCCACAGGCCATGTTTCAGTAAATGGCCGATTTCTTTAGACAAATGGCTGGGGTAATGCCAGCACCACCACCACCTGCTCCACAGCAGAAATCACACCTGGAAAGACTAAGAAAGTTTGGAGCTGTGGATTTCTATGGCAATAGAGAAGATGACTCTGTTGCAGCCGAGAATTGGTTGAACAGAACAGGCAGAGTACTAAAACAACTCCACTGCACTCCAGAGCAAAACCTGGAAGCTGCCATCTCTTTGCTGCAAGATGATGCATATGAGTGGTGGGACACTGTGTCCAGTGAAGTGCAGCCAGAAGCTGTAACTTGGGACTTCTTTCTTTCAGAATTTAAGAAGAAATATGTGGGTAATGTATACCTAGAAGAGAGAAGAAGAGAGTTTATTAACCTGAGGCAGAGACAGTTGTCAGTGGCCGAATATGAGAAGGAATTCGTAAGATTGAGCCGCTATGGAAGGGATATAGTCCCTAATGAAGCCGAAAGGTGCAAGAGATTTGAAGAGGGACTAAATGACAACATCAAGATCCAGCTCACTGCCTTGGGAATCACAAAATTTACCAAGCTAGTGGAAGCTGCAATAAAGGTTGAAAAGGTAAGAATCAGTGAGCAGACCAGAAGGGAGAGACAGCAGAAGAGGGGCCCAGTGATACCAAGTATACCAACTGATAGTAAGAAGTTTAAGGGTTCTAGTTCACAAGATCAGACACAGGGCCACAGAGGCCAGATTGGAATATCTATAGCTAGTTCCCCGGGCACAATAACAAGGGGATCAACCCCAAAGCCTGAATGTATGCATTGTGGTAGAAGACACAGAGGGGAGTGTCGACTGTTAACTGGAGAGTGTTTCAAATGTGGGGCTACGGATCATTTCATAAGAGATTGCCCTCAGAGGAGTGGTTCAATAGCTCCGGTACAAGTTGATAGACCTTCCCCTATAGTTCAAAGGGGTAAAAGATCGGTAGAGCGTAAACGGCCGACATTACACGTAAGATTGTTTCGAGACGGTTGAAAAGCCCAAGTCGTGGTGGCACCACAAGTATATGCTATGGAAGCTCAAGAAGAGCCAAACCTGCATAATCGATGAGGCGATACAAGGAAGTGAAGAAACAAGGAGGTAGCAACTCCTCGACATTAAGTCGTAAATTTCGAGGACGAAATTTAAATTAGAGGAAGAGTTGTAACACCCTCCCGTAGCAACTCCGTACATTCTACTGCTCCGTGATCGGTGTCGGTCCTGACCTAGAACGTCCGAAAAAATATTTAAACTAAAGTCGGGAATCATAATTAACTCAAATATTAATAAGAAAAATTTAGTAAAAATTTTAGAAATAAAATACAACCAAGTTAAACGAGCCGGTGCCCTAGCGATGGGTAACCAGAGGGAAGTTGCGGTTCTCGCAACGAGAAGCCCTAGACTCGGGGGAAAAATTATAAAATAATTTTTTGGACTCCAGAGAAGGGTTATTGAGGTTCCCATGGCCTTATAATGCCAAGAAAATACCTACAAAATTTTTTCAATCGGTACAGACAATTTTGACCCGTTAAGCCAAACGGAGGGCATTTTGGTCATTTCGCCTTTCGAGGTGATTTTTTGCCGACTTGTCCAATTAAGTAAATAATTATTATGACATAAAATATGAATAAATATTGCTAAAAATTAAATTGAAATTTAGTAGAAAAAAAAAAGAAAGAAAAAGGAGCTAAATTGGGAATTATGATGTCATGCTTAGTTAATTAAAAATGCTATGGCCAATCACATTAAAGCAAGACAATTAAAATTCAATAAAAAGGGATAAATGAGGCAGAATTCCAGAAATTTCAGCAGCCCTTTCTCTCTTCAAAAAACGTCACCCATGCTCATCCATTTTTGGTTCTTAAAAGCTTCAAATTCCATGCTTTCCTCACCCCAAAACTCCTAAGTCCCTTCACTAAAAACTTGTCTCCACCTCTTGGGAAGTGTTTGGCAGCCTAGAAAAGGAAGGAAAGTGAAGTTTTAGCTTGGAGAAATCTGCCCTACAAGAGGTTAAAGTGAGGTTAGTGCATTAGATACTTAAAACTCCTTATTTTCATGATTTAAAACTTGAATTGAGTAAGAATTGTAACTAAAATGAACAAGAATTATGTGTATACATACTATGAATTTTCGGCAGCCCTTGTGAAGGAATTATTTTGATTGTTTTGATGGACTTAAAGTGGGCTATAGATCAAGTTTAAACCATGTGTGCATGTGATTATTGAAGGAGCTAGTAATTAAGGTGTTGTGAAAACCTATAATGGAACTAGGGTTTTGAAGAGTGAAATATTGACTTGGCTTGGGAAATGGTTAGAGCACATTTTAATGGTCAATTAGTGACCATTTTAGGTAAGTTGACCATAATTAGAACTGAAAAATAGTATGGTAAAGTGAAGGTGTAGGCTGCCCAAGGACAGCAGCAATGGACTGAAATTTCAGTCCAATTACACAGCCATAACTTTGGCTATGTTAGTCCATAACTCACAGTAGACATGGTCAATTGACCTGAAATTTTTACAGAAACAAGTTAAGACATGGACAAACAACTTTCATGAAGAAACCTACCCCAAATTATGACCAGAACCTAACCCAAATGGCAGTCATAGTCACTATTCAAACCTGCAACTCTGCAGATTTTGATTTGAGCAGTAATGTTTGGATGGCTATAACTCTCTCTAGAAAACTCGGATTTAGGTGATTCTTGAACCGATGGAAACCTAAGGCATAGTAGAACATTTCATATGAAGAAAGTTAGACCAAATTATGAACTTAACTTGGTCAAATTATTGACCAAAGTTGGACCAAAATCTGCCAAAACCCAAAAGTGCAGCATGAACAGTGCACGTGAACAGTAAACTTATTTTGGCCATAACTTTAGCTAAAAAACTCCAAATGGAGTGATTCAAAAAAAGAAATTCAACTAGACAAAATAAGGAACATTTTCTATGAAGGAAGTTTTGTCAAATTCCAACAGTAGATCGACCAATAGAACAGTGCAACTTCGGAGCACCAAAACCGAAAATTGGCAATTTTGCCAAAATGACCTAAGCTTTGAGAAAGTGACCAAAACCAACAAGTTTTAAATGCAAAATGTGGTACATTGGGAGTGTTAAAACCAATGCACCTATGTTCTATGCAAAAGTCAACTTTTTGTTGACTATTGAAGTGAATAGTGACATAAAAACTTGAAATTCAAAAATTGAAGAATTCAAAAGTATCAAATGCCCTAGTAGGCCTAATGTGATTGGTTTGGATAGGTTGGCATGCCAATAGGGTTACGATAGCGATCTGCGTATGATGTATGGCTTCATTGCCATTCTGTGATGTGATAGCCTATGGCTATATTGATTATGATGTTTTACTTGGCTTTATGCCTTATTGCTTATATGGCTTATTAGCCATTCTGTTTGCACACCGGGAGACACATTGTGATCGATGGTGTGACGGCCCGAGGTACCTGGTACCCAGTGCTAGTTTTCCCGTTTATCCAGTCCGGTTAATTTGTATAGGTTACTTGGGCATGGAAAAGTATAACTGTAATTGAAATGATTGTTAAAGAAAATACGAAAATTAAATATCAGAAATGATTACAATAGAATACAAAGAAACTCAAGATCATGAAGAAAATAAATAAACAAAATGCATGAAGAAGTTAATATCATAAAACGTAATTAGCCCTCGACTAAACATTAAGTTGGTAATTATTCAGTTCTTATGAACACAATGGCTAAGAAATTATGATTTTTATTTGCATATTATTTCTTTCTATTTTATTATTTCACCACTAAGCTTTATGCTTAGCGCGTCGCTTTTGCAACACGTAGGTACTGAAGATACTGATCGAGAGCCGAGACCACGATTGGGTAAGTCCATCCCGCAGCTTCGCATAGTGTCCGTGTCACCTCACATACAAGCATGCATTGGTAGGACACTAGGTGTCATTTTGGTATTTTTTAATTGATCTTATTTTCTCATGTGTAAATGAACTTATGAAATGTAATTTGATGCTCATGTAAATAATGAGAATTGTGTTTGTAAATGAAAAAGTGAATGTTTATCTGTGATATATATATGATTATCACATGAAATGAATGATTGAGAAATGAATGTGAACTGAAAAATATTGAGATTTTGATAAATGGAGTTGAGATGAATGAATAAGAATATAGGAAGTGTTTTTCACAGTTCCAAGAACGGTTTTCTCCATTTTTAGCAGATCACGGATTTTCTTTAAAATTTTCAAACCTCAAATAAATTACAATTTCAATAAATGAATTATATTTCACAAATTATTTTCAAAACTATGATAAAAATGAATTAAGATAAAATAGAGTGCTCCAAGACAATCGAGTGGCATAACTTGCTCTGGCTACAATTGTAGTCTGCAAGGGGTGTCACAATGGGAACCCCGAAAATATTTTTAGGACTCTAATAAATATTTATTGAAGTATAAATATCATTAGAAATATCAAAGAAAAATTAAATAATTAGTACAAAGAAAAGTGAGAAATCGAAAAACGGACAAAACCCGGTATTACCGAAATATCGGGAATGCAACCCGAACAGGGGCATTATGGTCATTTGACATCCCGAAGTGTCTTTTGACCTAAATTTTCAATAAAAATAAATAATATTACACTTAGAAAATAAAATGAAAAATTAATTTGGGGGTACCTAATATAAATAGCCAAAAGTGGAGTGAAAATTGTGTAATTAGCACTTAAATCTTATTAAATCACTTTTCTTAAGTAAGTGGTCCACTAATGAATAAACTAAACATGAAGTGGGGCAGGTGTAAGTCCATAATGCAGCTGAATTCTTCATCTTCTCCAATTCTCTCAACCTTGCCGAATTGAAGAAGAAGAAAACCTCCATTAACGTTTTTCATTCAAGCTTGATCCACCCTTCCATTTCACCTTCAATCACTTAGGTTCCTTCATGAAAGTTTGTCGGTATATTAGGTGATTAAACAAATAATAGCTTTCAGTGAATTACTTATCGAACATTATCGCTAGAGACAAATTAATTTAGCACTGAAACACTTCAAATTGTGTTTCTCAGTTACCAAAGACTCAGGAAAAGGGAAGGAAACACTGAGTCCAGACCAGGAGACAAATATTAGAGGTTTGTGCACAACGGCTATTTCTTTTGAATTTTTCAATTGAAATGAATTATGACTATTGTACATTATTGTTTTAAATTGTGTTTGTGCACAACTAGTTTTCAACTGATTTTGTTCTGAATAATATTTCATATGATAAATTGTATGTTATTGTTTTAAATTGTGTTTGTGCATAATATTTATTTCTTTTGAATTATTTTCAATTGAAATAAATTATGACTACTTGTATGTTATTGTTTTAAATTGTGGAAATGTACTTGAATGGATATTTATTGCTTGAAAAGCATTATAAATTATTTGAAACTGTGAGAAACTGTTTGAATGGTATTTGATGGATACTTATTGATTGAAAAGCACTGTAAATGGTTTTTGTGGAAATTGAAGTGAATTACGAATTGTGTTGCCATTTTGTGAATGAAATTATAACTTTGGAAATTTATTGGATTCTTCGGATCATTTGAATAAAATGTTTGGAATTGTTTTGATTCACAATTGGCATGACACTGTTACTATGTTCCTCCTCCAATAATAGAGTGAGTGTGATTATTCCTCCCTCTTTGACTTATCAGTCTGGGGTGAGTATGATTATGTTCCTCCCTCTTTGACTTCCCAGTCTGAGGTGAGTATGGATGAGTACTCATTATTCAGCTAGCTTCCTCCCTCATTGATTTCGATTATTGGGGTGAGTGTGTCTTGTCGTGGTGTACAACACGGCATGTGTGGAAAAATTGTGTCCTTGCTTAAATTGTGATATTGATCGGCAACACTGTGTTATTAAGTATTTTGATCAAATTGTGTATGAATTGGCAATACGGTATTCTTAAATTATTTGACTAAATTGTGTTATTATGAATTTTGATAAATTGTGAATTGGAGTTTAAATTCCTTATGACATTCATTGTCTTGAATTTAACTATGGTTTTATGTATCCACTATTTATATGGTTTATGAATTGTGATTTAAAGTTGTATTTGGTTAATGTTGTGCACCACTGAGACATTGTCTCAAATGATAGCTTTTATTGCCGCAGGTAGACAGACAGACAGGGCAGCAGACTAGGCTGCTAGTACCTCCAGCGAGAGATTTTTCGGGTATAACGAGTATACCGCTTTTTGCATTTTGTACTGTAATGTATGACCACTGTATGTACATATTGTTTTGGTTTGAGCAGTTGTAAATTCAAATTGTAACTTGAGGTTGTAAAATAATTATGAGTTATTTTGACTTGTAAAAATTGTATTATATTTCCTATATCTCAGCTTTTGAAAAATTACTGTGGATTTGAGTTGAGAAATATGTTGTATTGAGAAAAATATTGGAGTTGAGATTTGGAAAATAATTGAAGTGCTTTTTACAGGTTTTCTGAAGAACTGTTTTATCCAAAATACAGATGGCATTCTGCCAAAATTTTTACAGAAATTCCAAATAATTCAAATGTGTTAGTTCTATCACTTCAGATCAAAAAGGTTTTTAACACCTGTAAATAGTGCTCACCACTGTAAAAGAAGTAAGAAAAGTTTTTTTAAAATCCCTTGTAGTATATTTAATGGGTTATCAGTAGACGGAGTTGGTAATTCATTAGGTGTACTACGGGATCATGTTATGCCTTACAGAGGGGCAGGGTGTGACAATTATGTTCTCTTTTAATTCCAGTTCTTGATTAAAAAGATTTTCTCATCAGAAACTCTTTTCTGAATAAATCTATATGTCCTGGCCAGGAACTTGAAACATCAAGAACAATTAAATGAACATAGGATTTTATCTCTATTTACTTAGAGGAACAGATTCCATCTTGATCAACACCTACCTCCATATATAACTAGTAGGAGCCAACACATGCCCATATACCCATACACAGTACAAGTATGAAAGCAGTATCAAACTCAAACTACCTATATACAAGATAACTGTGCTATCTCAGGTCTAAAGATTATATGCACTGATATGATTTATGACAAAACATTGACAAGAGTAAACTCCATGTGCTTGTCATAAGTGTCACTGGTTCGGCCTACTTATCATTTATAAGTGCCTATCATGTTTGTTATATGGCATGAGACTCACCATTCCATCTTATTTATATCTCATATAAATAACTTGGGAATAAACATGAATACAATCTTTCTGGATAAGTCATGCCCTTATTATGAAGTATCCTTGATTGTGAACCTATTTATGATACTTTGTGCTAGAAATATTGTCACTCATATTCTTAACAACTTAAGAATAATATTTCTAACAAAATATCAATGGACCTTTTCTATTACATAACATAAATATATTATATAAATAGAAAAGTGGAAATGCCTTTTATTAATAAAAATATGTACAAGATACATACTAAATGATATGCTATAGGGCATACTACTAACAATCTCCCACTAGTACTAGAGCCATTCATTACAATATCTTAGACCTATCTTCTCAAGATGTCGGTCTAACTAAGTCTGTGACATAGGCTTAGTGAATGGATCAGTTGGATTTTCAGCTGATGCTATTTTTCTGCATGGCTATATCACCTTTGCCCAACTATATGTCTGATAATGTGGTAGTGCCTTTCTATGTGTTTGGATTTTGGGTGAGACCTTAGATCCTTAGTCTGTATGACTACTCCATTATTGTCACAGTGTAGTGGAACCGGCGACTCAATGGAAGGAACTACGTAAGTTCTATCACGAACTTCTTTATCC
This sequence comes from Hevea brasiliensis, assembly GCF_030052815.1. Lineage (NCBI taxonomy): Eukaryota > Viridiplantae > Streptophyta > Magnoliopsida > Malpighiales > Euphorbiaceae > Hevea > Hevea brasiliensis. The sequence continues at coordinate 67,854,474 of NC_079495.1, forward strand.
AAACGACTTCCTTTGCAAAGATCTCGATGCAAAGAATATACTCAGCCTCTGTAGTGGAATCTACAGTCGTGCTCTGTTTGGAACTCTTCCAACTGACTGCACCTCCATTACAAATGAACACATATCCAGAGGTAGACTTTCTATCATCGATAACTGATTGGAAATCAGACTCAGAATAACCATCCAATTGCAAGTCTCCACCTCCATAAATCAAGAATAAATCCTTAGTTCTTCTCAAGTACTTAAGGATATTCTTGACAGCTATCCAGTGTTCCAAACCTGGAATGGATTGATACCTGCTAGTCAAACTAACAGCATATGCGATATCCGGCCTAGTACATAACATTGCATACATTAAACTTCCAATAGCCGAAGCATATGGAACCCTGGCCATCTTATCTCTTTCTTCAGGTGTCTTTGGAGACATCTCTTTAGAAAGATGGATACCATGTCTCACTGGTAACAATCCTCTCTTGGAATCAAGCATGTTAAACCTCTTTAACACATTTTCCAAGTATAGACTTTGGGATAAACCAATTATTCTTTTCGCTTTATCTCTATAGATGCGAATCCCAAGAATATAGGTTGCCTCCCCTAACTCTTTCATGGAGAATGTATTTGACAACCATACCTTTATAGTCGTCAACATACCTGTGTCATTACCCATCAACAGTATGTCATCCACATATAAGACAAGGAAAGTGATAGCACTGTCACTAACCTTCTTATATACACATGGCTCATCCTTATTTTTGATAAAACCAAAGGATTTAATGGCTTCATCAAAACGAATGTTCCAACTCCTCGAAGCTTGTTTCAACCCATAAATGGATCGCTTTAGCTTGCATACCTTGGAACCATCTTGGGATTCCAATCCCCTAGGTTGTTCCATGAAAATGTTTTCTTCAATATATCCATTGAGAAAAGTTGTTTTGACATCCATCTGCCAAATCTCATAATCATAGTACACAGCTATTGCTAATAAAATCCTAATTGATTTAAGCATGGCAACAGGTGAGAAAGTCTCCTCATAGTCGATTCCTTGCCTTTGGCAAAACCCTTTCGCTACTAGCCTTGTCTTATAGGTCTCTACCTTTCCATCAGAACCAATTTTCTTCTTCAAAACCCATTTGTTCCCTATAGGTACAATACCTTCAGGTGGGTTAATAAGATCCCAAACTTGATTCTTATACATGGAATCAATCTCGGATTTCATAGCATCAATCCATTTTGAAGAGTCTATATCTGATATAGCTTCTTCATAGGTAAGTGGATCATCTCCATGATCTACTTCTTCATGAGTAGACAACTCTTGTTCTTCTTCATGAAGAAAACCATATCTCACTGGTGGGTGAGATACCCTGGTTGTTCTACGAGGAACAGCTCTAGATGTTTCATCAACGGGTATAGGTTGACTAGATGGATCTATATCCATCTGATCTGTTGGTTGGTCAGAATTCTCCAATTCTGACTCTATTTGCCTTCCTTTGCCTCCTTCTTGAACAAACTGTTGTTCAAGAAATGTGGCATCTCCACTTATCACAACCTTTTGTGAAGTAAGCAAATAAAAATAATATCCAAAACTATCTTTTGGATATCCAACAAATCGACCTTTTTTCTGATCTGGTCTCCAATTTATCAGTGTTCAGTTTTTTGATATAAGCTGGACAACCCCAAATCTTAACATGCTTAAGACTTGGTTTTCTTCCATGCCATATCTCATAAGGTGTGGAAGAAACTGATTTTGATGGAATCCTATTCAGAATATACAAAGCTGATTCTAATGCAAATCCCCAAAAGGAGATTGGCATATCAGTATAGCTCATCATACTACGTACCATATCCAATAGGGTACGATTTCTCCTTTCAGATACACCATTCACCGTATGGCGTTCTCGGAGGAGTCAGCTGAGAAACAATGCCATGCTCTCTCAAGTATTCATCAAATTCAGTACTCAAATATTCACCTCCACGATCTGATTGAAGAGCTTTAATATTCTTTCCTGTTTGATTTTCTACTTCAGATTTAAATTCTTTGAACTTTTCAAAAGATTCATAATTGTATTTCATCAAATACAAATACCCAAACCTTGATTTATCATCAGTAAAGGTAATAAAATAATGAAAACCCCCTCTAGCCATTTCTTTAAATGGACCACATACATCACTATGTATTAGCTCCAAAATATTTTCAGTTTTTAGCCCCTGTCCAACAAAGGGTGATCTAGTCATTTTGCCCTGAAGGCAAGATTCACAAGTTGGAGTAGGCTCAGAGCCCAATGAGGATAGAATCCCCATTCTCTCCAGTTTTGCAATCCTATCTTTTGCAACATGACATAACCTTAAGTGCCAAATATATTTTGAACTTGAGTTGGTTTTCACCATGGCATTGCATTCTTTTAGATTGCTATACTCTGGACAGTGGAAACACTTTCTTACTGGTAATGGAAACACTTTCTTATTGGCAATGGAAACACTTTCCTTTGCCTTTGTCAGCTTTGGTTTTCCTTTTCTGTTTAGCTATTCTCTTGGAAGGACCAGGAATCTGAGGTTTCTTTTTCTTATTGCCCTTCTTCTTGTTGGACTTTCCAGCAGAAAAAAATGCAACCAAAGCTACCTCTTTTCCTTTATTGCCTGGCATATTCTTTTGGGCAATAACCAGCATGTTGAGTAAACCATCTAAGGTGCATTCCTGTTGAGTCATATGGAAATTTGTCACAAAATTCCCAAAAGACTCAGGAAGGGACTGAAGGATCAAATCCGTCTGTAGTTGGAAATCCATGTTGAAGTCAAGATGTTCCAACTGCTCAATCAGCCGAATCATCTTGTGGACATGATCCCTAACATTCTGTCCCTCAGACAACCTCATACGGAATAGCTGTCTAGATATCTCATACCTAGCATTCCTGCTATGCTCACCATATAACTCTTGTAGGTGAAGGAGGATCTCACTCGCACTCTGCATGTTCTCATGTTGCTTCTGTAACTCATTACTCATGGAAGCAAGCATGTAACACTTAGCTCTCATATCATGCTCCTTCCACTTGTCCAATGTTTCATGTTCCTCTTGTGTGGCCTCTGGAGGTAAGGGACCAGGAACATTTGAATCTAGAACATATCCTATATGTTTAAGGTTTAGGACAAGTTTCAAATTTCTTAGCCAATCAGACAGATTAGGTCCTATCAACCTATTGCGATCAAGTATGTTTGCAGGGATATTGGATGGTGGTGGTTGTTCTGTGCTCATTATTATCAGAAAATTAATTACAGAAATAACCAGATTAATTAGTAAATGTATCATGTAATTAACCAAATATGATTATGGTCTTTTAATCAAATTGGTCCTCCCACTAACTTAGCGAATCCTACACTTCCAAAGTAGAAAACGGAAATCCTAGTTGGATGGATTTCTAGTGGGTGATTGAATTCTTATAATTCTATTGATCATCCTCAGGTACATCCATTATTGGAATTACAATAAACTATAAGTGAGCAACTCCTTGCCCATCACATCTCATGTGAGGTTCAATCCTTTACCTAGCCCCTAATGCTCAAAATCTCAGGTACATCCATTATTGACTTATCTTGCATTAGTTAAGTTGATCCCATTGAGCCAGTAATTATGCAAATAATTTTAATGTCCTCAGGTACATCCAATATTGGCCACTAAACCATTTACATATTTACAACATCTCATGCTTAACAATTATTCTTAAGAAAATCTCTTAAATTAATTGCATCTCATGCAACTATTTAAAATTTCTTAAAATAATTGCCCCAATGGAGGGCCTATGTTATAATTACTTTAGTTATAGCATTTCCAACTTAATCATTTATTTGGAAGATTTTATGGTCATTCTAATTACTATTAAGGTCTCACTTTGCACATTATCCATTTAGCATGCATATATCATATAATTGCATACATTCCCATACATCTCATGCATTCATGGATAAGCAATTAATATGGTATGATCATGGACTTTCTAAGGGATTCAATTCTGAGCCACCAAGAATTGAATCAGGGCATTCCTAGGTGTATTTCATTCATTCATTTTACAAGAGTTGCTGAAGGAGTACATAATCAACACTTGATCTTGAATTCCTCCCACTGGTCCCACCAATGCTCTTGACCTCCTTGAACTTCTTGCAATCCAATATTACATAGTAATCCTTGGCATACCAAGGCGAATTTACAAGAACTTAAATAAATGAAATTACAACCCAAAAATTATTACAAACTTAATAATACATGCCTAAAATAAATTAATTAATTTACAATCCAAAGAAACATAAAAGAAATAAATCCAATCAAATTGGTCTTTTATAGTCCATAATCATCCATCATGCATATCACTATTTAACAATTAAATAAAACATATATACTTAAATTAAATTGAATATCTCATATTCAACTTAAAAATCCAGATTTGAATATGATTCAAATAAATTTAAAAATTCAGATTTGAATCTCATTCAAACAAATTTAAAAATTCAGATTTGAATCACATTCAAACAACTTAAAAAATTCAGATTTGAATCACATTCAAACAATTTTTAAAAAATCATATTTGAATCACATTCAAACATTTTTTAAAAAAATCAGATCTGAATTTTATTCAATCAATTTTAAAAAATCAGATTTAAATATGATTCAAACAACTTTAAAAATTCATATTTGAATCACATTCAAACAACTTTTAAAATTCAGATTTGAATCACATTCAAACAATTTTTAAAATTCTGATTTGAATCATAATTTAATTGTGTGATAAAAACTACTAATTAATCACTTTAATTAGTCAAAGAATAGGCCTTAGATCATACAACAATTGCAGAATTAAAAGCCAAACCTTAAACCACCCATGGAAGCCAAACCATGCGCACCATTGATGGTGTTTTTTTCAAGTATGCCGCCAACTTGCTTTGCAACCAGCAATGAACTTTTGATCTCATGATCAAACACACAATTAAATCATATAATCAACAATCTAAATGGCAAATATAGTGGCTCTGATACCAATTGAAGGAACGGAAGCGTGAAAAACACAAGTTTATACCATTGAATTCAAAAATTTTCACCTAGGGTCACATGCATCATGCAAGATTTATTTTTATCTATTTGATTTCAATGATAAACAACATATTAAAACTCTTTTAATATGTTTTTGGATCTGTATTTTCCATTTAAGATTTTAAAATTAATCAGATTAATTTTAGAACCCTAGATTAAATCAAGAACGATTACACTAACCTCTTGATGCACTGCAGTGTGTCTGCGCCTTTGAGATTCGTCTTCAGGACACCAGATGTTGTCCCTCTAGCTTGTCCACACCAAGAACACCTATGGCAGCCCTTGAACAGCTTCTAAAGCCTTTTCTATTAATTATAAATTCAAGTTCTGCCTTTTAAGAGATTAAAGATGTAAACAGGACACTAGAAACAATTTCTAGCGTTCTTAATTCAAGAGATTGATGGCTAATCTCTTTGAATTGATAAGAGATGAAGAAGAAGAGATAAAAACCCTCAAAGTGGCGTGACAAAGGAGTGTGGCTGCTGGTTGTGTTTTATTATCTCATAACAACACTTAAATAGCTAGGTTAACACATTAAACCCTTGCCACATGTCACCCTTTGATTAGCTCTAGGTTTAAGTGACCCAATCACATTATGCCAAGTGTCAAACCTATATTTAATCTTGATTTTAATCATCTTACATGATTAAAAAACATTTGGCAAGCTTATGTGTAATGCCATGTGTCACCATCTCATGGTGCCACGTGTCACACTGCAAAATGACCAAAATGCCCCTGTGTCTTAATTTTGAGTTCTCAACCCAAAATAATTATTTTTCTTCTTCTAATTAATTTATATCAAATATAAATTAATTAATTAATCTCTATTAATTAATTTCTCATTAATTAAATTCATATTTAAACACTTTAAATATAAATTTAATTTATACTACACATCCAATAATCTAGATTTGGTTTCAAGTCATGCTAGGGACTTTGCAATTTAATTGCAAACCAAACCTATTTAATTAATCAATTAAACTCTTTAATTAATTAATTAAATCATATTTAAATAGGTGGTAACTTGTGCATGTGTGTGACTTACTAGGCTCATCACTAATTGGCAATGAGATATGATATCAACTCTTTATATCATCAGAACTCTTTCTTACCATAAATGATTTCTCTAAATCATTTTATGAACCTCATAGACCATGGTTAACACCTAGCATAGCATGCCATGGCCACCCAATTAGTAATAAGGTTTACCTTAAATGAACCTATAATCATATGTTACCATGCACTAGAATCTCTCTGTTACAAAATCCCAATTCAAGCTAGAGTCATGGTTTATGTCAAACTCCATTTGCTATGAATATTATGTTCTCTTTTAATTCCAGTTCTTGATTAAAAAGATTTTCTCATCAGAAACTCTTTTCTGAATAAATCTATCTGTCTGCCAGAACTTGAAACATCAAGAACAATTAAATGAACATAGGATTTTATCTCTATTTACTTAGAGGAACAGATTCCATCTTGATCAATACCTACCTCCATATATAACTAGGAGGAGCCAACACATGCCCATATACCCATACACAGTACAAGTATGAAAGCAGTATCAAACTCAAACTACCTATATACAAGATAACTGTGCTATCTCAGGTCTAAAGATTATATGCACTGATATGATTTATGACAAAACATTGACAAGAGTAAACTCCATGTGCTTGTCATAAGTGTCACTGGTTCGGCCTACTTATCATTTATAAGTGCCTATCATGTTTGTTATATGGCATGAGACTCACCATTCCATCTTATTTATATCTCATATAAATAACTTGGGAACAAACATGAATACAATCTTTCTGGATAAGTCATGTCCTTATTATGAAGTATCCTTGATTGTGAACCTATTTATGATACTTTGTGCTAGAAATATTGTCACTCATATTCTTAACAACTTAAGAATAATATTTCTAACAAAATATCAATGGACCTTTTCTATTACACATAAATATATTATATAAATAGAAAAGTGGAAATGCCTTTTATTAATAAAAATATGTACAAGATACATACTAAATGATATGCTCTAGGGCATACTACTAACACTAGTAGCCGAGTCTGCTGGCCTGCCAGTCTGTCTACCTGCGACAGTAATGAAAAGCTATCACTGAGCCAAATGTCTCAGTAGTGCACAACATTAACAAAATGCAACTTTAAATCATAAATCATAAGTCGTATAAATAGTGGATATTTCAAACCATAGTTAAATTCAAAAGACAGTGAATGTCATAAAGAATTTAAACTCCATTTCACAATATCACAATGAATATCAATAAATCTCACACACAGCTTAATCATGTTCCAAAGTCCAATTCATCCCAAGAGCTGATGGCTAATGAGGAATAACATAGCTAGCTAGCAATAATATGAGTACTCATTCCATTAATCCTCAACAGGCACACACCTCAACACTTCAGCCAGACAGGGAATTCAAAGTCAATTCATCCCACTAGAAAAGTTAGCAAGGAATTCAATCAATATACATGATAGCTGTGGTTTCAAACCATTTACAATGCTTTTCAATCAATAAGTATCCACCAAATATCATTCAAACAATTTTTCACAATTTAAAACAATAATATACAAATAGTCATAATTTATTTCAATTGAAAAATTGAAAATAAATAACTGTTGTGTACAAACCTCTGATAAATGTCTCTTGGCCCTGACTCAGTGTTTCCTTCCCCTTCCCTAAGTCTTCGCTAACTGAAACACACAATTTGAAGTGTTTCATAACTTATTTAAATTGTCTCTAACAATAAGGCTTAATAATTAATTTATTGAATTCTATTATTTTCCTTAGCCAACCTAAAATGTTGACCCTCTATGCACTCTAGGTGAATTAGGTTTAATGTTACCAATATGTATCATTTTATAGCTTTTTAGTGTTGGTACATGTTACCAAATTCATTTTCATGTATATTGCATTTTATTGCAATTTGCCAGATTTCGGTATACTAATTTGACCTAGCCAGATGACCTAGTTCCCTCGGTTTTCAAGTTTTGGTCCAAACTACAAACTTGTAGGTCTATGTCTTATTGCACGTGGGGCAAAATTTCAGGTCATTATGAGTTGTGTAGACCAAGTTATGGCTAATTTACCAATGCTGGACAAAATGTACGAAAATAGTAACTTTAGGTCATTTTTAGGTCACTTTTGGTTCGACCAATTTTTGAACCTGAACTTATGCAAGCTATTTGGCTTAGTTCTGGCCATTTCTGGGGCTTTGGTGTCTTCATAATAATTGTAGATATATGTCTAAACTATTCATGGTAAAAGTTTCAGTCAATTGGACCTATTTTGAGTGAGTTATGGCCAAAACACTAACTACTGCCGAAATGGTCAATTTTCAAGCTTTCAAGTCACTAATCCGGATTTGGTTATTTTTCAAGTTACCTTCTAGGCAGAATTTTGGTAAGCTTCCTTCATGAAAGTTGGCACATTTTGTGCCTAGTTTCACCTCCAATTGGTCTCATACCAATTAGAGTCACACACTTAAGGTTCTAAGCCAAAACACACACTACCCTACTACACATTGTTCATCCTTACCAATTACACATTCAACACTTACCAAGTTAACTCTTCCATGCCAATTCTGGTTGTACCATACCATTAACACATTTTACTTCACATTTTTTGTCATTTTGGCAGCTTGTAATCACTCTCAACATACACACTATAATACAGAATTTTCCAAAGTCCCATTTACAACAATTCAATCACATGAACATACCTCATTTCCATGTCTAGACCCTAACAATTACACACACACACATGTTGCCACCATAAGAAACATAATTCAACAAACCATTCCATGAATCTTAAACACTTCAATCTTCTTCATCAGGCTGCCACAAGTTTACACATACCCATCAACCTCCATTTGCAATTTTCAAGCTTACAAATCAAACCTTACACATGGAATTCAACTACAATATAATCAAACATTTAAATAATCATTCAAACCACTATTTACATGCAAGAACAAGCTGTTCATAGTGAAGTTCCATGGCTGCCAAAATGTACATCTCCATTAATTCATCAAACTTCAAAAATTCTTCCATAAATCAATTGCCCACAACCTTGGTTACACTTTTAATGAAACAAGAATTGAAAACACTCAATTACCACTTTTGAAGTTCTTCAAAACCTCACCAAAACTTAACTTTCTTACTGCCTATCTACTCCCCATGGTGTGAGAATCACTTTTAAAGAAGGTCCTTACAAGAATTTATGGCTTGAAGGTGGTGAAATGGGAGCTTGCATGCAATTCAGCTATGGTGTTTTTGGGAGCTTCATTTCGGCCATCAATGGATGAGTGAAGGAGATAAAGTGGTTAGTGGAAAATTCAGTCCACTTATAGCTATTTATATGTCCCACTAATCTCCACTAACTCAAAGTTAATTAATTAATTAATAAACTTTTAATTATTCTAACTCATACCCCTTAATTTCTCTTAATTTCATTACATATTTAATTTCCCTTTTCATGGGGTTCCCAAAATTTAATACTACTTATTTTTAATGGATATTTAGGTCAAAAGGCAACTCGGGATGTCAAATGAACAAAATACCCCTCTTCGGGTTGTATTCTCGATTTTTCGATAACACCAAGTTTTGTCGTTTTCTTTATTTCTCATTTTTCTTTGTACTAATTAATTAATTTTCTTTGATATTTCTAATGATATTTATACTTCAATGAGTCTTTAATTATGTCTTAAAAATATTTTTCAGGGTTCTCCACGGTCCAAGGCTAGTCAACGATCCACGCCGTAATTTCCCAGTGCGGTCACCCATCGCTATGGTTCTCAGCTCGTTTAACTTGGTTACATTTCATTGCTATTATTTTTCCTTTGTTTTTAATGTGTTTTCCTTTCTTGTATTTCATTATTTTATGTCTCCTCACTAATATTTAAATGTAGTTCTAGGCATCCTAGCTGTCCGGACAACACTGCTCACCGGAACAGTAGAACGCACTACCAAACATAGGGGTGTTACAGGTCCCCACTAGTGAAGTTAAGAAAATATGGGGCCGTCGACTTTATGGGTAAAAAGGGTTATGACTCAGTCGCTGATGAGCATTGGCTAGAGCGGACTGAGAGAGTGTTGAAGCAGTTACACTGCACACCAGAGCAGCAGCTAGAGTGCACTCTGTTATTACTACAAGAGGAAGCCTACCAGTCGTGGGATACGGTGTCCAGAGCGGTACAGCCAACACTTACTTGGGACTTCTTCTTGGCTGAGTTCAAGAAGAAGTATATTAGTCACATGTATTTAGAGGCTAGAAGGAGAGAGTTTTTAACATTGAGATAGAGACAACTTACGGTCTCTAAGTTTGAGAGAGAATTTATAAGGTTAGGAAGATATGCTCGGGAGATAATGCCTACAGAGGCAGACTGATGCAGTAGATTCGAGGATGGACTAAACGATAATATTAGACTTCTAGTGATGGCGCATGGGTATACAAACTTCTCACAGCTAGTGGTTGCAGCTCTCAATATAGAGAGAGTACGAAATGATGAGCAAACTCGAAGAGATAGACAATATAAGATGGGTCCTAGACCGAGGTAGTCTAGCATGCCGACTTCTGCTAGTAAGAAGTCCAAGGGCCAAAAAGGCTAGTCTAGAGTATCTATGCCTAGTTCTCCTGGCACAATAACTAGGAGTTCAGCCCCAGTGCCAGAGTGTACTCACTGTGGGAGGAGGCACAGAGGAGAGTACCGATTATTGACTGGAGGATGCTTTAGATATGGGTCTACAGATCATTTCTTACGAGATTGCCCACATAGTAGTACTCCCACTACTATACCACCGACCGAGAGATCTGCCCCTGCGGCCCAGAGCGGTAAATGACCCATGAGGCCAGAGTTGATGGGTACCTCACAAAGACCAGCTTCTGAGACGATTGAGAGGCCCAAGGCCTGTAACACCCTTACCGCAGGTAGTCTGTACATTCTACTGTTCCAATGACTAATATTTGTTTGGATTGTTAGAATGTCTGGAACTACACTTAAACTAGGGTGAGGAGACATAAATTGATGAAATAAAGACCAATAAAAATTAAGGGAAAATAAAAGAAATGAAATGTAACTAGGTTAAAGGAGCCGGAACCACGGCGATGGGTGATCATACTAGGAAGTCACTGCGTAGAAAGTTGCCACCCCAGACCCGCGAGGAACCCTGGGAAATAATTTCCGGGACGTAATTAAAGATTTACTAAGGTATAAATGATATTGAAAATGTCAAAGAAAATTTAGTTAATTGCTACAGGCAAAAATAAAAAAGAAATAGACAATATAAAATTAAAGGAATCGTTGAATCAGGGATTTAGTCGGTATTACCGAAAAAGTTTAACTGTAACCCAAAGTGGGGCATTTTGGTCATTTGGCACCTAGAGTCTACTTTTGACCTAAATGTCCATTAAAATGAGTGATATTTAAATTTTAAAAATTCCATGAAAACATGAAACTATATACAATGTAATCAAAGGAAACATAAGGGGGAAATATTACGAATATTCAAACTTTAGGTATTGAAATTAATAAACAAAACTTAGTGGAATAGAAATAGCCATAAGGTAACAAGATTATCGACTCAAACTTCATCTTCTTCTTCAACATTCTTCTAATGGCCAAAACCAATGCTCCCATTCTCCTCCATGGATTCTCACTTCCAAGCTTCAAATCCCTCCCATTTTCAACATAAAACTCAAAGTTCACTTCACTAAAATTAGTCCCCACACCTTGGGAAGTTTATAGGCAGCCAAGACAAGAAGAAATCTTGAAGTTTTTACAAGGTTGAGAAGCTGCCATTCAACGTTAGTGCAAGTTTTCTTCTCCTTTCTTTTTTAAGTATTGAAACCAGGTTGAAATGAGTGAATATAACATGAAATTGAAAGCCAATGGTAAGAAATTTTAGAATCCTCATTTCGGCAGTTTGGAAAACATGAGAGATTGATGCTTTTATATATGTAACTGGTGACTTTTGATGTTGATGAGTAAGTAGATGTAAGTTATATATTGAGTGATAAAGTTGCATGTACTAAAATACAATTGCATGTGTATGTTGTGGTCAACAAATTGGAGTTAGGTTTTTAGTTTAGCTGATGGTTGCCGATTCCACCAAAAATTAACTGAAATTAGCATTAATGAAATATTTTCTAAATGAATGCAATAAGTGGTAATCCAGGTCAAACCCTAGAGACTTGAGTTACTAAATTTCGTGCACTTGTGTAATAGAAAAAGAACAAAGATTGGGGGGGGGGGGGTTGTAACACTAAATCAAAAGAAATCAATTTCAAAAATTAAAGAACTAAATTTAGATATAAAAATCTCAATTTAAGCAAACTTCAGTCCAAGGTAATTCACATTCCAATGCATGACTCGATCATAGACAAAAGAAATACAATTATCTCTTATTGAATACTTAATGTAGATATACCAAACAACGAGGTAAAACCCTTAACTTCTCTATTCTCATTAATTTGAGCCCAGCACTCTTGTTGCCTCTAATTATTAACTAAATTGGTATTAAGCAATCCTCGTCAAATTAATAATAGCTTTAAGAACAGGAAGTAGTTAAGCTGAACAACGATTTATAAAGCATAAATCATTTAATTCACCCTATTGTTTCCTTAGGTTATTATCGAAAACTTGGATCATAATCAATAAAACCTAATTGCTACTCACATTCAATCTTACACAATAATTATGGATTATGAAGATGAACTAGCAATTAATCACATTAAACCATTCACTAATAGGCCTTTTTAGCAAATTATTCAATAGATCAAAAACAATGAAATCGGGAAACAATAGATATTCAAAAAGACAAAATTTAAATTAAGAACCTAGTCTCACAAATCATGCATAAGAAGTAGAATCCCTTGAACTTAATTTAGAAACTTAGCCGCTCATGTTCATGGCTTACAAAAGAATAATAAAATGGAGAAATCTAAAACTATGGATGTGAATGGAGAATGAAGGTGTAATGAAGGTGTTGAAGGTCTGAATGAATGTGTCTCTCTGCTATTGCTAAAGATGTCTTTATAATCAAAAACCTAATCCATAGATAAGAACAAAACTTGGAAAACTTTTGAAATTCAAAAAGATAGATTCTCTGCTCTACAATCATGGCCAATTTTCAGCCACTTCCCTTGCGATTCTGTCTCTGACTTTGTCAAGAAAGTTGTAGCCCTACTTTTTAGCATTCCAATAAGTACTCATTTGCCCAAATCGGAGGTCTACAGCCCATGTTATTGGCCAAAAACTGAAAGTAGTTCTGACAGAGTATGCAGCCCATAATAACGACTTTGGTGTTATTTTTGACAATTAAAACGGCCTTATCTCGCTTCTAGCCTTTCATAGAAATTGTAGAGGTGATTCTTAAGGTTCAATTGGGCCTGGGTTTGCTTTATTTGGACCTCTGGAGCTCTAGATATAAAATAATCCCAAGACTGATCGTGACACATCAAGTGTGGGCTTTTGTAATAGATCCATAGCTCATTTTGACAACCTTGGAGATTGATTTGGGCATTGGTCCCTCTTTGTCATTTGTAGTGCTCTGACTTAGCTTTTCAATGAATTAAACAACATTAGATTTGGAGACTCACAACTTTAGGAACACCTGAAAAATACAGAAAAAGTTCAAATTAATGGAAATGCTGAAAATTTCGCCATTTAACACAATTATTTCAACAACTCTCTAAAAATATGCCTACTTGATAATTATACTTTAATCAACTGAATTAGGCATAAAAATACACTAGAAACACTAAATGTGATGAGAGTAAAATTAATAAATTATGCAGTTATCAAATTCCCCCACACTTATTCCATGCTTGTCCCCAAGCATGACTTAAACTCTCAATCAACTCCACTTAGAAGTTCACTTAACTTCAACCTATCACAACATTCTCTAACAAAAGATTAAAAGTTTGAAAGAAGAGGCAAGTAAGGTAAAAACCATCACAACAAATTCTATCAACACCAAACAAATATATCAATAATTCTCCAACACAAAATAAAAGGCTTGAAATCAATTAAGCTCACACAATTAAAGTTCCATAAAATTTTAAATCAATACACACCAAAACACAAGGCTAATTTATCAAGGCACAATAATTATAGCTCTTTGCAAATCTTAGAGGAGATAAAAATGGCCTTTAAAAAAAAAAAAATTTGGCACTTCTCTCTCGTCATAATTACCTTTTTTCTTTTTTTCTTTTTTTTTTTTATTTTAACCATTACCTTCAGAAAAGTACCTTGCTCATATCCTAGCTAGCTTTTGGCCTATGAATCGACATGGGGCTTATGAAGACCCCTGGTTACTTTGCTAAACTAAAATAGTGGAGCAATTTTCAAGTTCAGCCTTTCATTTCCTCTAATTTATGCATCTACATATTATAAAGTGCGCTGATAGATTAAACAAAGTTCTGAAATATGCACAACACTAGTTTAAAGCACACATAATTAATCATTTCACCATTAAATCAAGCCTAAATGATTGCAGGAAAAAAAATTGCTTTATGGTATGGAGAAGAGGCAAAATCCATCATTAAAGTTACTATTACCTTACTTAAAATCTCAAAAATTCAACCTAAAATAGAAAAGTCATTTCAAGGGAAAAGCACTTCTCTATGAGAGTTAATATAGAATCATGAATCAAGCTTATGAGAACAAATTTTTTTTTTCCTTTTTTTGAGATGTTAATTAAAAAAAATTGCAGCAACAAATTTCAAACTCCTTCCCTACACTTACTCCTCACATTGTCCCCAATGTAAAACAAATGGAAACAACATAAAATAAAGTCAAAGGAAAAGAGGAGAAGAAATCTGATCGTGGCTACCGGCCACTCATGGGTTGCCTCCCAAGAAGCGCTTTTGTTTATCGTCGTTAGCTCAACATGGCAAAGCTCCTTAATCCAAATAAATTGGGTTACTCAATTTGAGCTCCTCCACTGAATGCTCTTGAAACCCCTCATAAAATGGCTTGAGTCTATGACCATTGACCTTGAACATCTTGTTAGTTTCTAAACTTTGAATTTCAACTGCACCATAAGGAAACACATTAGTAACAACAAAGGGTCCAATCCAACGAGAATGCAATTTACCAGGCATCAACTTCAATCTGAAGTTATACAATAAAACTTTTTGCCCAACCATAAACTGCTTCCTTAGAATTAGTTTGTCATGAAATGCCTTGGTCTTTTCTTTATAGATCCTAGAATTCTCATAAGCCTCAAGTCGAATTTCCTCTAATTCATGCAATTGTAATTTTCTTTCTAACTCATCCTCCATGCTTAACTCAAAAACATCCTACACAAATGTATCAACAACATCAATAAAAAAGACAGAATGATCATCAGCAGGATACTTCATGGCATTAAAGATATTAAATTTGACAGTCTCACCATCAAACTCCATAGTTAAGGTACCATCATCCACATCAATTTTTGTCTTGGCAGTTTTTAGGAAAGGTATTCTAAACAAAATCAAAGCTGACTTTGATGTGGGAGCACTATCCTCCATATCCAGAATATAAAAATCTACAGGAAAAATCAATTCTCTAACCTGCACCAACACATCCTCAACTACTCCTAATGGGTAAGTATTAGAATGATCAGCTAACTGAATAATGATACTAGTTTCTTTCAAAGGACCGAAATTCAAAGTTTGGAAAACTGAATATGACATGACATTAATAGATGCTCCTAAATCTGCCATTGCATGTTCAAATTTAGAATCACCTATCTTATAGGGAATAGCAAATGAACCTGGATCCTTACACTTAGGGGGTAATTTTCGCTGAATTAATGCCAACACTTTTTCCCCCACACTGATCTTCTCATTATTCCTCAACTTGTGCCTTGTAGTGCATAATTCCTTAAGGAATTTAGCATACCTGGGGATTTGTTTGATCGCATCCAGTAAAGGTATATTAACCTCTACCTTCTTGAAAGTCTCCAAAATTTCTTTCTCTTATTCTTCTTTCTTAGTGTTGGCCAACCTGCAGGGGAATGGAGGAAGAATAGAATTATTAACCTTATTCATTTAGGTTTAGTATTTACCTCAACTTCAGGCACTTCAGACTCTTTTGCTCCTTACTTCTTCTTTTTCATTAACTCATGTGGAGTCTGATTATCAACTTCTTTCCCACTCCGCAACACTATAGCACTCCCATTTTCTCTAGGATTCATGACTGTTTGTGATGGAAGCTTTCCAGAACCTTGAGCTTCCAGCTTACTCACAGAAGAAGCTAACTGACCAATCTGCCTCTTTATGTTTTAAATGCTATTTCTTGTCTCCTGTTGAAACTGTTATGTATTGCTAGCCAAAGCCTTAATAATTTCATCGAGTGACATACCTTGATTTGAGGGAGACGGAGGTGGTTGATTCACTTGTGGTCTCTGCTGCTGGTATTGGTTTTGTACTGGTTGATCCCCATAACTCAAATTAGGATGATTTTGCCATCCTGGATTATAAGTATAAGAAAAGGGATCATACCTGCGTTGTGGCTATCCATAATTTCCTACTGTATTAGCATGTTGCATTGATTCATCCTCTTATAATGTAGAACACATTTCAGTAGCATGACCCAAACTCGAACAAATTCCACATACCTTAACTATTTGCATGTTCCCTACAGCCAATTGCCTCACCAAAGAAGTTAAATCAGAAATCTGTTTCTCAAGGTTAGATGTATTTACCTCATTAACCTTCTTAGGTGTGTGATCCATTCTCATTCCAAACTGCTAAGAGTTTACTACCATCTTAGCAATCAGCCACTTTGCCTGCTCTGGTGTCTTATTAACCAAAGCTCCTCCACTAGCAGCATCTATCATACTGTGGTCCATTGATAGAAGTCCCTCATAGAAATACTAAATCAAAAGATGCTCACTTATTTGATGATGGGGATAACTTACACACAGCTTCTTAAATAGCTCCCAATACTTATACAAACTCTCTCCATTATATTGCCGGATGCCATAAATTTCTTTTCTTATGTTGGCAGCACGAGAAGCAAGAAAATACTTCTAAAAAATATTTGCTTCATTTCATTCCATGAGTTGATTGATCCAGGAGGAAGATGTTAGTAGTATGCCCTATAGCATATCATTTAGTATATATCTTGTACATGTTTTATTGATAAAAGGCATTTCCACCTTTCCATTTACATAATATATTTATGTGTAATAAAAAAGGTCCATTGATATTTTGTTAGAAATTCTATTCTAAAGTTGTTAAGAATATGAGTGATAGTATTTCTAATACAAAGTATCATAAATAGGTTCACAATCAAGGATACTTCATAATAAGGACATGACTTATCCAGAAAGATTGTATTCATATTTGTTCCCAAGTTATTTATATGAGATATAAATAAGATGGAATGGTGAGTCTCATGCCATATAACAAGCATGATAGGCAATTATAAATGATAAGTAGGCCGAACCAGTAACACTTATGACAAGCACATGGAGTTTACTCTTGTCAATATTTTGTCATAAATCATATTAGTGCATATAATCTTTAGACCTGAGATAGCATAGTTATCTTGTATATAGGTGGTTTGAGTTTGATATTGCTTTCATACTTGTACTATGTATGGGTATATGGGCATGTGTTGGCTCCTACTAGTTATACATGGAGGTAGGTGTTGATCAAGATGGAATCTGTTCCTCTAAGTAAATAGAGATAAAATTCTATGTTCATTTAATTGTTCTTGATGTTTCAAGTTCCTGGCCAGGATAGATAGATTTAATCAGAAAAGAGTTTCTGATGAGAAAATCTTTTAATCAAGAATTGGAATTAAAATATAACATAATATTCATAGCAAATGGAGTTTTACATAAACCATGACTCCAGCTTGAGTTGGGATTTTGTAACAGAGAGATTCTAGTGCATGGTAACATATGATTATAGGTTCATTTAAGATAAACCTTATTACTAATTAGGTGGCCATGGCATGCTATGCTAGGTGTTAACCATGGTATATGAGGTGCATAAAATGATTTAGAGAAATCATTTATGGTAAGAAAGAGTTCTGATGATATTAAGAGTTGATATCATGTCTCATTGCCAATTAGTGATGAGCCTAGTAAGTCACACACATACACAAGTAATCACCTAATTAAATATGATTTAATTAATTAATTAAAGAGTTTAATTGATTAATTAAATAGGTTTGGTTTGCAATTAGATTGCAAAGTCCCTAGCATGACTTGAAACCAAATCTAGATTATTGGATGTATAGTATAAGTTAAATTTATATTTAAAGTGTTTAAATATGAATTTAATTAATGAGAAAATTAATTAATAAAGATTAATTAATTGATTTATATTTGATATAAATTGATTAGAAGAAGAGAAATAATTATTTTGGGTTGAGAACTCAAAATTAAGACACAGGGGCATTTTGGTCATTTCACAGGGTGACATGTGGCACCATGATATAGTGACACATGGCATTACACATAAGCTTGCAAATGTCATTTAATCATGTAAGATGATTAAAATTAAGATTAACTATAGGTTTGACACTTGGCACAATGTGTTGGGTCAATTAAACCTAGAACCAATCAGAGGGTAACATGTGGCAATAGTTTAATGTGTTGACCTAGCTATATAAGTGTTGTTATGAAAAGAAAATAACACAACTAGCAGCTCCTCATCCTTGGTGCCGCCACCCAAGAGTCTCCCTTCTCTTCCTCTTCATCTCTCATCTATTCCAAGAGATTAGCAAGCAATCTCTTGAATTAAAAATACTATAAATCGTTTCTAGTGTCCTGTTTACATCTTTAATCTCTTAAAAGGCTGAACTTAATTTTCTAAATAATAGAAAAATCTTTAGAAGCTGTTCAAGGGCTGCCATAGGTGTTCTTAGTGTGGACAAGCTAGAAGGACAACATCTGGTGTCCTGAAGATGCATCTCAAAGGCACAAATACACTGCAGTGCATCAAGAGGTTAGTGTGTTTGTTCTTGATTTAATCTAGGGTTCTAAAATTAATCTGATTAATTTTAAAATCTTAAATGGCAAATACAGATCCAAAAACATATTAAAAGAGTTTTAATATGTTGTTTATCATTGAAATCAAATAGATAAAAATAAATCTTGCATGATGCATGTGAACCTAGGTGAAATTTTTTGAATTCAATGGTATAAACTTGTGTTTTTCACGCTTTCGCTCCTTTAGAAGGTAATACAACCAATCCTTAGCTGTGCCTTCCAGTGAGAAATGAAAAGCTTGAAGGTTAATCTAGTCCTCTAAAACTCCTTGAGGTTTCACGTTGGAACACACAACATGAAATTCCTTTAAATGCTTATGTGAATCCTCACCTAAAAGACCATAAAAATTAGACAACAAATGGATTAGTCCAGACTTTAACTCAAAAGAAACATTTAAAGCAGGGAATTAAATACACAAAGGTTATTGGTTTAGATTAGGAGCAGCCGACTCTTTCAAAGTTCTAGTAGCCATGGTTTCATTTTTGAAATATGAATTTGAATCCGAATCCGAACTTAATTCCTTTAGAGATTGGACTCCTTCAGATGTACACGGAATCTTCTTAGCTTGCTTAGCCAATTTTCTCAACTGTTTAGCTATTTTTTCTACTTCTGGATTAAAGAGCAATTCACCAGATTGAGAAGTTCTTGTCATAAACAAAAAATCAAACTAAAAAAATAGAAAAATGCCTCAAAACCATAGAAAATGATGAAATTTGGCCTTAAGAGGGTAGGGCTATGGAATCCTATGGATTGATTGGTCTTGATCAGAAAGTCGTTTCCTTCAAAATAAGTATAAAGCGCCCTCCTATTTCAACCAAAATTCTATCGATGAATAGTAACACCATAATTTTCACCGAAAACTTGAAAATAGCAACACTTCACAAACAGAGTCAATTACAGAATATCCTAACACTAAAAGCACGAAATCCAATAAACCTTCAGTCCCCGACAACGGTGCTAAAATTTTTTATGGTTATCGATTCAACAAAAAATTAACTGAAATTGCCAGTAATGAAATAATTTCTGAATGAATGCAATAAGTGATAATCCATGTCGATCCTTAGAGACTGAGTTACTAAATTTCATACACTTGTGTAGCAGAAAAAGAACAAAGGTGTGTGGGGAGGGGGGGGGGGGGGAGGGGTTGTAACACTAAATCAGACGAAATCAAGTTCAGAAATTAAAGAGCTAAATTTAGGTATGAAACTCTCAATTTAAACAAACTTTAGTCCAAGGTAATTCTCATTCCAATGCATGACTCGATCATAGATAAAACAAATATAATTATCTCTTATTGAATACTTAACGTAGATTTACCAAACAGCGAGGTAAAACCCCTAACTTCCCTATACTCATCAATTTGAGCCCAGCACTCTTGTTGACTCTAATTATTAACTGAATTGGTATTAAGCAATCCTCATCAATTTAATAACTGCTGTAACACCCCTCACCCGTCTACAGTGTAGTTAAGCAAGGTATGCTACATTTGATGCTGGAGCACCCTGTCCTGTCTTCTCATGTACAATATTAATTTAATGTCTATTTAATTATATTATCTTATGTGTAGAAAAAATTTTTTTTCTGCCATTTCATTTTTATAGAGACCCAATCAGAGTGTCTTTTATTTTATTAAGTGCATGGCGGGTTTCCTTATTTACCTATTAAAAATAATTTGATATCATTTTCATATTTTCATACATCATCTCGTTGCTAATATCAATTTTCTAGGCATTATATTATATCATAGCTCATATAAAATTTCAAGAAAATAAATTTAATTTCATTCAGATAAACTTCATACATTCATATAAAATTTGTGCACAATAATTTACAATTTATATACATTCACAAAATGATGTACATAGTTTACTTACATACAATAACCAAAATGCAAAAACCTAAATATACATGAGCCCTACCAAAATGACTGATGAGGTGATCGACACTCTAGCAGATCTGATCAACTCTCTATCCACGCTCTACTGCTACTGCTGCTACTGGTGGTGGTTTCCGGTACCTATGCAAGGAAGCAATATATCATGCTAAGCATTTCTGCTTAGTGGTACAATAATTTGAAATAAAAAAAATAACTAAATAATTGAAATATTTATTACACGTATAACTTTATAAAGAAATATAGATTTCATGAGTTTATAGTCTTTTACATGTTTATAGAACTTTGAAAGCAATTAAGTTAAGCAAAATCTTTTCTGTTCATTTATTCCATGCCCAGTCTTACTACTCATATCTATGATCTCTTCATGTAATTATTTAAAATTTAAGGTTTATTATTGATACCTATGCCCAAGTAACCTATAGCAAACTATAAAGACTGGATACAAAGGAGTATACAAGTTAAACATCCATATGTCTAATATGTATACATCTGTCATGTTAGGCACATGGCCAGTGGGCAGGCATAAAGCCAGAAATAAAATCAGGCACAATGGCCAACGGGCAGGCATAAAGCCAGTAGAACAACCATTTTAGACATATATTGTCTATCAATGATTATTCTTATGGGCAGTACTGCAATATGTAGTCCCTAATTGGTATACCAATGGATCCATGCTATATAAATAAGTCTAGGCGTACTTTGGGCAAAATAGAGTTATTAAGTATTTATAATTTCATATTATGTGCTAGTTGTATTTAATAACATTTTCATGTTACTTATGATAGGAAACACAAGTCCCACATGCATATTCATGTAACTTTTATGTTTAACAATTCATTTTGATTAACTTCATATCATATAACAAGTTATTTTATGAACCTTTCTCAAGGTCTAGATTTGATGTCATAAGTTCACCTAACAAATTGCTCAAGGTGTGGCCACTGTTTGGCCACACTGTTAGTAGTATGCCCTAGAGCATATCATTTAGTATGTATCTTGTACATGTTTTATTAATATAAGGCATTTTCACTTTTCTGTTTACATAATATATTTATGTGTAATAGAAAAGGTCCATTGATATTTTGTTAGAATTTCTATTCTTAAGTTGTTAAGAATATGAGTGACAGTATTTCTAGCACAAAGTATCATAAATTGGTTCACAACCGAGGATACTTCACACAGGACATGATTTATCCAGAAAGATTGTATTTATGTTTGTTCCCAATGTATTTATATGAGATATAAATAAGATGGAATGGTGAGTTTCATGCCATATAACAAACATGATGGGCACTTATGCATGATAAGTACGCCAAACCAGTGACATTTATAACAAGCACATGGAGTTTACTCTTGTCAATGCACTGTCATAAATCATATCATTGCATATAATCTTGAGACCTGAGATAGCATAGTTATCTTATATAAAAGTAGTTTGAGTTTGATACTGCTTTCATACTTGTACTGTGTATGGGTATATGGACATGTGTTAGCTCCTACTAGTTATATATGGAGGTAGGTGTTGATTGTCACACCCTACCCCTCTGTAAGGCATAACATGATCCCGTAGTATACCTAATGAATTACCAACTTCGTCTACTGATAACCCATTAAATACACTACAAGGGATTTTAAAACTTTTCTTACTTCTTTTTACAGTGGTGAGAACTATTTACAGGTGTTAAAAATCTTTTTGAACTGAAGTGATAAAACTAACACATTTGAATTATTTGGAATTTCTGTAAAAATTTTGGCAGAGTGCCATCTGTATTTTGGATAAAATAGTTCTTCAGAAAACCTGTAAAAAGCACTTCAATATATTTCCAAATCTCAACTCAAATCCACAGTGATTTTTCAAAAACTGAAATAAAGAAATACAGTACAATTTTTACAAGCCAAAATATCTCATAATTTACTTTACAACTTCAAGGTACAATTTTATTTTTCAACTGCTCAAGATCAAAAACAATATATACATACAGTGGTCATACATTATAGTACAAAATGCAAAATGTGGTATAATCGTTATACCCGATAATCTCTCGCTGGATGTACTAGCAGCCTAGTCTGTTGCCCTGTCCATCTGTCTACCTGCGACAGTAATGAAAAGTTATCGCTGAGACAATGTTTAGTGGTGCACAACATTAACCAAATACAACTTTAAATCACAGTTCATAAATCATATAAATGATAGATACGTAAAACCATAGTTAAATTCAAGACAATGAATGTCATAAGGAATTTAACACAATATCACAATAAATCTCAGTAATCAAAACGTAGTTAAATTCAAAAGACAGTGAATGTCAATAAGAATTTAAACTCCATTTCACAAATTATCAAAGCTCATAATAACACAATTTAGTCAAATAATTTACGAACACGGTGTTGCCAATTCATACATAACTTAAGCCATGACACAAAATTTCCGATCAATGCCGCATTGTACACCACGACAAAGCAATCAAAACTCACTAATCGAAATCAATGAGGAAGGGAGCTAGATATATAATGAGTACTCATCCGATCACCTCAACTGGTAAACCAGAGAGGGAGAAAAATAAACGATCACGACTCCATAAATGGAGAAGGAAAATAAACGATCACAACCCCATAAATGGAGAAGGAATGATATAATACTGTCATGCTAAGTGTGAACACAAAATCAATTCCAAACATTTTATTCAAATGATTCGTGAGAATCCAATGAAGGAACGGAAGCGTGAAAAACACAAGTTTATACCATTGAATTCAAAAATTTTCACCTAGGGTCACATGCATCATGCAAGATTTATTTTTATCTATTTGATTTCAATGATAAACAACATATTAAAACTCTTTTAATATGTTTTTAGATCTGTATTTACCATTTAAGATTTTAAAATTAATCAGATTAATTTTAGAACCCTAGATTAAATTAAGAACGATTACACTAACCTCTTAATGCACTGCAGCGTGTCTGCGCCTTTGAGATTCGTCTTCAGGACACCATATGTTGTCCCTCTAGCTTGTCCACACCAAGAAAACCTATGGCAGCCCTTGAACAGCTTCTAAAGCTTTTTCTTTTAATTAGAAATTCAAGTTCTGCCTTTTAAGAGATTAGAGATGTAAACAGGACACTAGAAACAATTTCTAGTGTTCTTAATTCAAGAGATTGATGGCTAATCTCTTTGAATTGATGAGAGATGAAGAAGAATAGATGAAAAGCCTCAAAGTGGCGTGACAAAGGAGAGGAGTGGCTACTGGTTGCTTATCTTTTTCATAACAACACTTAAATAGCTAGGTTAACACATTAAACCATTGCCACATGTCACCCTTTGATTAGCTCTAGGTTTAAGTGACCCAATCACATTGTGCCAAGTGTCAAACCTATATTTAATCTTGATTTTAATAATCTTACATGATTAAAAAAAAACATTTCGCAAGCTTATGTGTAATCCCATGTGTCACCATCTCATGATGCCACGTGTCACACTGTGAAATGATGAAAATGCCCCTGTGTCTTAATTTTGAGTTCTTAATCCAAAATAATTATTTTTCTTCTTATAATTAATTTATATCAAATATAAATTAATTAATTAATCTCTATTAATTAATATCTCATTAATTAAATTCATATTTAAACACTTTAAATATAAATTTAATTTATACTATACATCCAATAATCTAGATTTAGTTTCAAGTCATGCTAGGGACTTTGCAATTTAATTGCATACCAAACCTATTTAATTAATCAATTAAACTCTTTAATTAATTAATTAAATCATATTAAAATAGGTGATAACTTGTGTATGTGTGTGACTTACTAGGCTCATCACTAATTGGCAATGAGACATGATATCAACTCTTAATATCATCAGAACTCATTCTTCCCATAAATGATTTCTCTAAATCATTTTATGAACCTCATAGACCATGTTTAACACCTAGCATAGCATGCCATGGCCACCCAATTAGTAATAAGGTTTACCTTAAATGAACCTATAATCATATGTTACCATGCACTAGAATCTATCTGTTATAAAATCCCAACTCAAGCTAGAGTCATGGTTTATGTCAAACTCCATTTGCCATGAATATTATGTTCTCTTTTAATTCCAGTTCTTGATTAAAAAGATTTTCTCATCAGAAACTCTTTTCTGAATAAATCTATCTGTCCTGGCCAAGAACTTGAAACATCAAGAACAATTAAATGAACATAAGATTTTATCTCTATTTACTTAGAGGAACAGATTCTATATTGATCAACACCTACCTCCATATATAACTAGTAGGAGCCAACAGATGCCCATATACCCATACACAGTACAAGTATGAAAGTAGTATCAAACTCAAACTACCTATATACAGGATAACTGTGCTATCTCAGGTCTAAAGATTATATGCACTGATATGATTTATGACAAAACATTGACAAGAGTAAACTCCATGTGCTTGCCATCAGTGTCACTAGTTCAGCCTACTTATCATTTATAAGTGCCTATCATATTTGTTATATGGCATGAGACTCACCATTCCATCTTATTTATATCTCATATAAATAACTTGGGAACAAACATGAATACAATCTTTCTGGATAAGTCATGTCCTTATTATGAAGTATCCTCGATTGTGAACCTATTTATGATAATTTGTGCTAGAAATATTGTCACTCATATTCTTAACAACTTAAGAATAATATTTCTAACAAAATATCAATGGACCTTTTCTATTACACATAAATATATTATGTAAATGGAAAAGTGGAAATGCCTTTTATTAATAAAAATATGTACAAGATACATACTAAATGATATGCTCTAGGGCATACTACTAACAATCTCCCACTAGCACTAGAGCCATTCATTACAATATCTTAGACCTATCTTCTCAAGATGTCGGTCTAACAGAGTCTGTGACATAGGTTTATGTGAATGGATCAGCTGGATTTTCAGCTGATGCTATTTTCTGCATGGCTATATTGCCTCGCCCAACTATTTCTCTGATAATGTGGTAGCGCCTTTCTATGTGTTTGGATTTCAGGTGAGACCTTGGTTCCTTAGCCTGTATGACTGCTCCATTATTGTCACAGTTTAATGGAACTGCTGACTCAATGGAAGGAACTACTGTAAGTTCTGTCATGAACTTCTTTATCCAAAGCGACTTCCTTTGCGACATCGATGCGACAATATACTCAACCTCTGTAGTGGAATCTGCAGTCGTGCTCTGTTTGGAACTCTTCCAACTGACTGCACCTCCATTACAAATGAACACATATCCAGATGTATATTTTCTATCATCGATATCTGATTGGAAATCAGAATCAGTATAACCATCCAATTGCAAGTCTGCATCTCCATAAATCAAGAATAAATCCTTAGTTCTTCTCAAGTACTTAAGGATATTCTTGTGACTATCGATGTTCCAAACTGGATTGGATTGATACCTGTTAGTCAAACTAACAGCATATGCGATATCCGGCCTAGTACACAACATTGCATACATTAAACTTCCAATAGCCGAAGCATATGGAATCCTGGCCATCTTATCTCTTTCTTCAGGTGACTTTGGAGACATCTCTTTAAAAAGATGGATACCATGTCTCACTGGTCACAATCCTCTCTTAGAATCAAGCATATTAAACCTCTTTAACACCTTTTCCAAGTATAGACTTTGGGATAAACCAATTATTCTTTTCGCTCTATCTCTATAGATGCGAATCCCAAGAATATAGGTTGCCTCCCCTAAGTCTTTCATGGAGAATGTATTTGACAACCATACCTTTATAGTTGTCAACATACCTGTGTCATTACCAATCAACAATATGTCATCCACATATAAGACAAGGAAAGTGATAGCACTGTCACTAACCTTCTTATATACAAATGGCTCATCCTCATTTTTTATAAAACCAAAGGATTTAATGGCTTCATCAAAACGGATGTTCCAACTCCTCGAAGCTTATTTCAACCCATAAATGGATCGCTTTAGCTTGCATACCTTGGAACCATCTTGGGATTCAAAACCCCTAGGTTGTTCCATGAAAATGTTTTCTTCAATGTATCCATTGAGAAAAGTTATTTTGACATCCATCTGCCAAATCTCATAATCATAGTATGCAGCTATTGCTAATAAAATCCTAATTGATTTAAGTATGGCAACAGGTGAGAAAGTCTCCTCATAATCGATTCCTTGCCTTTGGCAAAACCCTTTCGCTACTAGCCTTGCTTTATAGGTCTCTACCTTTCCATCAAAACCAACTTTCTTCTTGAAAACCCATTTGTTCCCTATAGGTACAATACCTTCAGGTGGGTCAACAAGATCCCAAACTTGATTCTTATACATGGAATCAATCTCGGATTTCATAGCATCAATCCATTTTGAAGATTCTATATTTGATATAGCTTCTTCATAAGTAAGTGGATCATCTCCATGATCTACTTCTTCATGAGTAGACAACTCTTGTTCTTCTTCATGAAGAAAACCATATCTCACTGGTGGGTGAGATACCCTGGTTGTTCTACGAGGAACAGCTGTAGATGTTTCATCAATGGGTATAGGTTGACTAGATGGATCTATATCCATCTGATCTGTTGGTTAGTCAGAATTCTCCAATTCTAACTCTATTTGCCTTCCTTTGCCTCCTTCTAAAAAAAACTGTTGTTCAATAAATGTGGCATCTCTACTTATCACAACCTTTTGTGAAGTAGGCAAATAAAAATAATATCCAAAACTATCTTTTGGATATCCAACAAATCGACCTTTTTCTGATCTGGTCTCCAATTTATCAGTGTTCAGCTTTTTGATATAAGCTGGACAACCCCAAATCTTAACATACTTAAGACTTGGTTTTCTTCCATGCCATATCTCATAAGGTGTGGAAGAAACTAATTTTGATGGAATCCTATTCAGAATATACAAAGCTGATTCTAATGCAAATTCCCAAAAGAAGATTGGCATATCAGTATAGCTCATCATACTACGTACCATATCCAATAGGGTACGATTTCTCCTTTCAGTTACACCATTCAATTGTGGCGTTCCTGGAGGAGTCAGCTGAGAAACAATGCCATGCTCTAAAGTATTCATCAAATTCAGTACTCAAATATTCACCTCCATGATCTGATCAAAGAGCTTTAATACTCTTTCCTTTTTTATTTTCTACTTCAGATTTAAATTCTTTGAACTTTTCAAAGGATTCATGTTTGTATTTCATCAAATACAAATACCCAAACCTTGATTTATCATCAGTAAAGGTAATAAAATAATTAAAGCCCCCTCCAGCCATTTCTTTAAATGGACCACATACATTACTATGTATTAGCTCCAAAATATTTTCAGCTCTTAGCCCTTGTCCAACAAAGGGTGATCTAGTCATTTTGCCCTGAAGGCAAGATTCACAAGTTGGAGTAGGCTCAGAGCCTAATGAGGATAAAATCCCCATTTTCTCCAGTTTTGCAATCCTATCTTCTGCAACATGACATAACCTTAAGTGCCAAATATATTTTGAACTTGAGTTGGTTTTCACCATGGCATTGCATTCTTTTAGATCACTTGCATTCAATTTGTGTTTGTCATTATTATCCAAATAATAAAGACCATCATTCATATAACCCAAACCAACATATTTATTTCCAAAATAAATATTGCAAACATCATCTGTGAACTGAAATTCATAGCCATTTCTAGTCAAACTAGATATATAAATGATGTTCTTAAAAACATCAGGTACATATAAAATATTATCCAAACACAAAACATGTCCAAACATGTAAAAAGATTTAGATCCAATGGCTAAAGCTTCAACAGTTGAGCCATTGCCAATCCGGACTCTAAAATCTTGGGAACGCAAGCTGCTACTATTTGCTAGTTCCTGCATATCATTAGAAATGTGAGAACTGGCACCAGTATCTAAAACCCAAGCTGTAGATGTACTATGAGTATCATCAGAATCTAAATAACAATATATGGACATACCTTCCGAAGGTGTATCCTTCTTGTCCTTCAGAGAAGCAAGATACTCTGGGCAATTCCTTTTCCAGTGCCCATCCTTTTGGCAGTGGAAACACTTTCCTTTACCTTCATCAGCTTTAGTCTTCCTTTTCTGTTTAGTTATTTTCTTGGAAGGACTAGGAATCTGAGGTTTCTTTTTCTTATTGCCCTTCTTCTTATTGGGCTTTCCAGCAGAAGAAGATGCAATCAAAGCTACCTCTTTTCCTTTATTGCCTGGCATATTCTTTTGGGCAATAACCAGCATGTTGAGTAAACCAGCTAAGGTGCATTCCTGTTTAGTCATATGGAAATTTGTCACAAAATTCCCAAAAGACTCAAGAAGGGACTGAAGGATCAAATTAAATGCGTAGTTGGAAATCCATGTTGAAGTCAAGATGTTCCAACTGCTCAATCAGTCGAATCATCTTGTGGACATGATCCCCAACATTCTGTCCCTCAGACATCCTCATACGGAATAGCTGTCTAGATATCTCATACCTAGCATTCCTGCTATGCTCACCATACAACTCTTGTAGGTGAAGGAGGATTTCACTCGCACTCTACATGTTCTCATGTTGCTTCTGCAACTCATTACTCATGGAAGCAAGCATGTAACACTTATCTCTCATATCATTCTCCTTCCACTTGTCCAAAGTTTCATGTTCCTCTTGTGTGGCCTCTGGAGGTAAGGGACCAGGAACATTTGAATCTAGAACATATCCTATATGTTCAAGGTTCAGGACAAGTTTCAAATTTCTTAGCCAATCAGACAGATTAGGTCCTGTCAACCTATTGTGATCAAGTATGCTTGCAAGGATATTGGATGGTGGTGGTTGTTTTATGCTCATTTTTATCAGAAAATTAATTGTAGAAAATAACTAGATTAATTAGTAAATGTATTATGTAATTAACCAAAATTATTATGGTCTTTTAATCAAATTAGTCCTCCCATTAACTTAGCGAATCCTACACTTCCAAAGTAGAAAACGGAAATCCTAGTTGGATGGATTTCTAGTGGGTGATTGAATTCTTATAATTCTATTGATTATCCTCAGGTACATCCATTATTGGAATTACAATAAACTATAAGTGAGCATATAACACCCCTATATTCGGTAGTGCGTACTACTATTCCTGTGACCAGTGTTGTCCGGACAGCTAGGATGCCTAGAACTACACTTCGATATGAGTGAGGAGACATAAAATAATGAAATACAAGAAAAGAAAATACAAGAAAAATAAAGGAAAAATAATAGCAAAGAAATGTATTCAAGTTAAGCGAGCCGAGAACCCTAGCGATGGGTGACCGCACCTGGAAGTCACGGCATGGACCGTTGACTAGCCCTGGATCGCGGGGAACCCTGAAAAATATTTTTAGGACTTAAATAGACCCCTATTGAAGTATAAATATCATTATAAATATTAAATGAAAATTAAATAATTAGTACAAAGAAAAGTGAGAAATCAAAAAACGGACAAAACCCGATGTTACCGAAAAATAGGGAATATAACCCGAATAGGGGCATTGTGGTCATTTGACATCCTGAGTTGTCTTTTGACCTAAATCTCCATTAAAAATAAATAATATTACACTTGGAAAATATAATGAAAAATTAATTTAGGGGTACCTAATGTAAATAGTAAAAATGGAGGGTAAATTGACTAATTAACACATTTAAACATATAATATAGTTTATAATTGGTGAGTGGAGCACTAAGGATTATAACAACCATTACATGGGCAGATTTCTCCACTAACTAACTCATTTTCTTCAAGCTTCCAACAATGGCCGATTGTCACTCCCAATTCTCCATGGAAAATTTTCCATGCAAAGCTTAATTCTCTCCCATTTTCAACATAAAACCATAAATTCTCTTCATTAAACTTGGTCCACACCTCTTGGAAAGATTATAGGGAACAAAAAGGAAGAAATTTGGTGAAGATTTAACAAGCCCCAATAATAGGTAAGTGTTTAAATTATGTTCTTTCTTAAGTAAAGTTTATGGGAAGCTTGAGATAAAAATGATTGATGAAGAAATTTTGAGTTTTTGGTGAGTTATGATTATGTGTACTTTTGGCAGCCATGGAAGCACCTTGAAGGTAGTTTAATTGTGCTTGTAAATGGTGAATTAAATGATTGATTAAATGTATATTGTGTAGGAAATTGTTTGGGTAATGTATACTTAGTATGTGTAAGTGTAAAATGAGATTTAAAGCTTGGAAAGTAATGGAATGTAAGTGTACCATTGTGGAAATTTGCTAACTCTTGAGGAATGCTGGAATTCATGCTTGGTTTATGGAATAATGATGTAAAGATGTGTTGGTTGTTATGGCAGTTTGAGTGTATGTATGGTGGTGTGAAGTGGGACATGTAAATGAGCATGAATTGGTGATTGAATTGTTGTAAATTGAATTGGACAAATTCTGCACTTGTTGGTGCACATTGAATGTAATTGTAAGCTACCAAAATGACCTATAATATGTTGTAAATTATGCTTAGGTTGTGGTACAACCAGAATTAGTTTGAATGTTAAGTTTGGTGAGTGTTAAAAGTGATGTTTGATATGTATGCAAGAATTGCAATAAGGCAGCTTGAGTTTTAGGCCTAGAACTTTAATTGTATGGCTCCAATTGGTATGAGACTAATTGGAGGTGAAACTAGGCACAAAATGTGCCAACTTTCATGAAGAAAGCTTACCAAAATTATGCTTGCAAGGTAGTTTGAAAAATGACCAAATCCGGATTAAGTGCAAGTAAGGCCTGAAAATTGACCATTTGGGCAGCAGTTAGTGTTTAGGCCATAACTCACTCAAAACAGGTCCAATTAACCTGAAATTTTAACCATGAATAGTTAATACCCATATCTACAAGTCTTATGAAGACACCAAAGCCCAGAAATGACCATAAGCAAGTCAAACAGCTTGCACAATTTCGGGTCCAAAAACTGGCCGAACCTAAAATGACCTAAAATGACCTAAAGTGATCAATTTTGGTGCAATTTGACCAGCAATAGTAAAATGACCATAACTTGGTCTACATAACTCATAATGACCTGAAATTTTGTCCCGCGTTCCATAAGACATAGATCTACAAGTTTGTAGTTTAGACCGAAACCTGAAAACAGAGGGAACTAGGTCATCCGGCTAGGTCAAACTAGTATCCCGAAATCCAGCAAATTGCAAGAAAATGCAGTATACACGGAAATGAACTTGGTAACATATACAAACCCTAAAATACCATCGAATGTCACATATTAATAACACTAAAACCTAATTTACCTAAAACGCATTGAGGGTTGATATATTAGGTTGATTAAGCAAATAATAGCATTCAATGAATTACTTATCAAGCATTATCGTTAGAGACAGTTTAATTAAGTACTGAAACACTTCAAATTGTGTTTCTCAGTTAGCAAAGACTTAGGGAAAGGGAAGGAAACACTGAGTCAAGACCAGGAGAAAATTATCAGAGGTTTGTGCACAACAACTATTTCTTTTGAATTTTTCAATTGAAATGATTTATGACTATTTGTACAATATAGTTTTAAATTGTGGAAATGTGTTTGAATGGATATTTATAGCTTGAAAAGCATTGTAAATAGTTTGAAACTGTGAGAAATTGTTTGAATGATATTGATGGATACTTATTGATTGAAAAATATTGGAAATGGTTTGAAACCACAGCTATCATGTATATTGATCGTATTCCTCACTAGCTTGTCTAGTGGGACGAATTGAATTCCCTCTCTGGCTGAAGTGTTGAGGTGTGTGCCTATTGATGACAAATTGGATGAGTACCCATATTTTTGCTAGCTAGCTATGTTATTCCTTATTAGTCATCGACTTTTGGGACGAATTGAATACCTCATTAGCCATCGGCTTTTGGGACGAATTGAACTTTGGAACATGATTAAGCTGTGTGTGATTTATTGATATGTATTGTGAGATTGTGAAATGAATTTAAACTCTTATTGACATACACTGTCTTTTGAATTTAACCATGATCTGACTTATTGAAATTTATTGTGATATTGAGGAATGGAGTTTAAATTCTTGTTGACAATTACTGTCTTGAAATTAACTATGGTTTTAAGTATCCACTATTTATATGATTTATGAATTGTGATTTAAAGTTGTATTTGGTTAATGTTGTGAACCACTGAGACATTGTCTCAGCGATAGCTTTTGTTTGTCATGTGTAGACAGCATGCAGAGTGGCAGACTAGGCTGTTAGTACATCCAGCGAGAGATTATCGGGTATAACGAGTATACCCCATTTTGTATTTTGTACTGTAATGTATAACCACAGTATGTATATATTGTTTTTGGTTTTGAGCAGTTGTAAATTCAAATTGTACATTGAAGTTGTAAAATAATTATGAGTTATTTTGACTTGTAAAAATTGTATTATATTTGAAAAATCACTGTGGATTTGAGTTGAGAAATATGTTGTGTTGAGAAATATGTTGGAGTTGAGATTTGGAAATATATTGAATTGCTTTTTACAGGTTTTCTGAAGAACTGTTTTATCCAAAATACAGATGGCACTCTGCCAAAATTTTTACAGAAATTCCAAATAATTCAAATGTGTTAGTTCTATCACTTCAGTTCAAAATGGTTTTTAACACCTGTAAATAGTGCTCACCACTGTAAAAGAAGTAAGAAAAGTTTTTAAAATCCCTTGTAGTGTATTTAATGGGTTATCAGTAGACGAAGTTGGTAATTCATTAGGTATACTACGGGATCATGTTATGCCTTACAGAGGGGTAGGGTGTGACAGAGAAACTCCTTGCCCATCACATCTCATATGAGGTTCAATCCTTTACCTAGCCCC
Organism: Hevea brasiliensis; assembly: GCF_030052815.1. Classification (NCBI taxonomy): domain Eukaryota; kingdom Viridiplantae; phylum Streptophyta; class Magnoliopsida; order Malpighiales; family Euphorbiaceae; genus Hevea; species Hevea brasiliensis. Next base: position 67,888,266 of record NC_079495.1, read on the forward strand.
TAATGCTCAAAATCTCAGGTACATCCATTATTGACTTATCTTGCATTAATTAAGTTGATCCCATTGAGCCAGTAATTATGCAAATAATTTTAATGTCCTCAGGTACATCCAATATTGGCCACTAAACCATTTACATATTTACAACATCTCATGCTTAACAATTATTATTAAGAAAATCTCTTAAAGTAATTGCATCTTATGCAACTATTTAAAATTTCTTAAAATAATTGCCCCAATGGAGGGCCTATGTTATAATTACTTTAATTATAGCATTTCCAACTTAATCATTTGTTTGGAAGATTTTATGGTCATTGTAATTACTATTAAGGTCTCACTTTGCACATTATCCAATTAGCATGCATATATCATATAATTGCATACATTCCCATACATCTCATGCATTCATGGATAAGCAGTAAATATGGTATGATCATGGACTTTCTAAGGGATTCAATTCTGAGCCACCAAGAATTGAATCAGGGCATTCCTAGGTGCATTTCATTCATTCATTCATTTTACAAGAGCTGCTGAAGGAGTTCATAATCAACACTTGATCTTGAATTGCTCCCACTGGTCCCACCAATGCTCTTGACCTCCTTGAACTTCTTGCAATCCAATATTACATGGTAATCCTTGGCATACCAAGGCTAATTTACAAGAACTTAAATAAATGAAATTACAACCCAAAAATTATTACAAACTTAATAATACATGCCCAAAATAAATTAAAATAAATTAATTAATTTACAATCCCAAAGAAACATAAAAGAAATAAATCCAATCACATTGGTCTTTTATAGTCCATGATCATCCATCATGCATATCACTATTTAACAATTAAATAAAACATACATACTTAAATTAAATTGAATATCTCATATTCAACTTAAAAATCCAGATTTGAATATGATTCAAATAAATTTAAAAATTCAGATTTGAATCTCATTCAAACAAATTTAAAAATTCAGATTTGAATCATATTCAAACATTTTTTAAAAAATCAAATTTGAATCACATTCAAACATTTTTTAAAAAATCAGATCTGAATTTTATTCAATCAATTTTAAAAAATCAGATTTAAATATGATTCAAACAACTTTAAAATTCAGATTTGAATCACATTCAAACAACTTTTAAAATTCATATTTGAATCACATTCAAACGATTTTTTAAATTCTAATTTGAATCATAATTTAATTGTGTGATTAAAATTCTAATTAAACAATTTAATTAGGCATATGATGAACCTTTCATCATGCAACAATTGCAGAATATAATAACAACCATGCGCACCATGATCTTCCCAAGCCATGCGCACCATGTTGGAGTTCATCAAGCATGCCGCCACACCTCTTGATCCAACCAGCATTGGATCAATCATCTCATGATCAAATCACACAATTAAATCATATAATCAACAATCTAATGGCAAATATAGTGGCTCTGATACCAATTGAAGGAACGAAAGCGTGAAAAACACAAGTTTATACCATTGAATTCAAAAATTTTCACCTAGGGTCACATGCATCATGCAAGATTTATTTTTATCTATTTGATTTCAATGATAAACAACATATTAAAACTCTTTTAATATGTTTTTGGATCTGTATTTTCCATTTAAGATTTTAAAATTAATCAGATTAATTTTGGAACCCTAGATTAAATCAAGAACGATTACACTAACCTCTTGATGCACTGCAGCGTGTCTGCGCCTTTGAGATTCGTCTTCAAGACACCATATGTTGTTCCTCTAGCTTGTCCACACCAAGAACACCTATGGCAGCCCTTGAACAGCTTCTAAAGCTTTTTCTATTAATTAGAAATTCAAGTTCTGCCTTTTAAGAGATTAGAGATGTAAACAGGACACTAGAAACAATTTCTAGTGTTCTTAATTCAAGAGATTGATGGCTAATCTCTTTGAATTGATGAGAGATGAAGAATAGATGAAAAGCCTCAAAGTGGCATGACAAAGGAGAGGAGTGGCTGCTGGTTGCTTTTCCTTTTCATAACAATACTGAAATAGCTAGGTTAACACATTAAACCCTTGCCACATGTCACCCTTTGATTAGCTCTAGGTTTAAGTGACCCAATCACATTGTGCGAAGTGTCAAACCTATATTTAATCTTGATTTTAATCATCTTACATGATTAAAAAAAACATTTGGCAAGCTTATGTGTAATCCCATGTGTCACCATCTCATGATGCCACGTGTCACACTGTGAAATGACCAAAATGCCCCTGTGTCTTAATTTTGAGTTCTTAATCCAAAATAATTATTTTTCTTCTTCTAATTAATTTATATCAAATATAAATTAATTAATTAATCTCTATTAATTAATATCTCATTAATTAAATTCATATTTAAACACTTTAAATATAAATTTAATTTATACTATACATCAAATAATCTAGATTTAGTTTCAAGTCATGCTAGGGACTTTGCAATTTAATTGCAAACCAAACCTATTTAATTAATCAATTAAACTCTTTAATTAATTAATTAAATCATATTTAAATAGGTGATAACTTGTGTATGTGTGTGACTTACTAGGCTCATCACTAATTGGCAATGAGACATGATATTAACTCTTAATATCATCAGAACTCTTTCTTACCATAAATGATTTCTCTAAATCATTTTATGAATCTCATAGACCATGGTTAACACCTAGCATAGCATGCCATGGCCACCCAATTAGTAGTAAGGTTTACCTTAAATGAACCTATAATTATATGTTACCATGCACTAGAATCTCTCTGTTACAAAACTCAAGCTGGAGTCATGGTTTATGTCAAACTCCATTTGCTATGAATATTATGTTCTCTTATAATTCCAGTTCTTGATTACAAATATTTCCTCATTAGAAACTCTTTTTTGAATAAATCTATCTGTCTTGGCCAGGAACTTGAAACTTCAAGAACAATTAAATGAACATAGGATTTTATCTCTATTTACTTAGAGGAACAGATTCCATCTTGATCAACACCTACCTCTATATATAACTAGTAGGAGCCAACAGATGCCCATATACCCATACACAGTACAAGTATGAAAGCAGTATCAAACTCAAACTACCTATATACAAGATAACTGTGCTATCAGGTCTAAAGATTATATGCACTGATATGATTTATGACAAAACATTGACAAGAGTAAACTCCATGTGCTTGTCATAAGTGTCACTGGTTCGGCCTACTTATCATTTATAGGTGCCTATCATATTTGTTATATAGCATGAGACTCACCATTCCATCTTATTTATATCTCACATAAATAACTTGGGAACAAACATGAATACAATCTTTCTGGATAAGTCATGTCCTTATTATGAAGTATCCTCGATTGTGAACCTATTTATGATAATTTGTGCTATAAATATTGTCACTCATATTCTTAACAACTTAAGAATAATATTTCTAACAAAATATCAATGGACCTTTTCTATTACACATAAATATATTATGTAAATGAAAAAGTGGAAATGCCTTTTATTAATAAAAATATGTACAAGATACATACTAAATGATATGCTCTAGGGCATGCTACTAACATCCAATAAATTTCTAAAGTCATAAATTCATTCACAAAATGGCAACACAATTCATAATTAACTTCAAATTTTCACAAATCACACTAAATCAATTTTTCCACAGTTTCAAACTATTTACAATGCTTTTCAAGCAATAAGTATCCATTCAAACACATTTCCATAATTGAAAACAATAATATACAAATAGTCATAATTTATTTCAATTGAAAAATTCAAAAGAAATAACTGCTGTGCACAAACCTCGATAATCGTCTCTGCCTTGACTCAGTGTTTCCTTCCCTTTCCCTAAGTCTTTGCTAACTGAGAAACACAATTTGAAGTGTTTCAGTACTCATTTAAACTGTTTCTAACGATAATGCTTGATAATTAATTCACTGAATTCTAATATTTGCTTAGTCAATCTAATATGTCGACCCTCGATACATTCTAGGTAAATTAGGTTTTAATGTTATTGATATGTCACATTCGATAGTATTTTAGGGTTGGTACATGTTACCAAGTTCATTTCTGTGTATATTGCATTTTCTTGCAATTTGCTGGATTCCGGGATACTAGTTTGACATAGCCGGACGACCTAGTTCCTTGGGTTTTCGGGTTTTGATCAAAAGTACAAACTTGTAGATCTATGTCTTATGGAACGCGGGGCAAAATTTCAGGTCATTCTGAGTTATGTAGACCAAGTTATGGTCATTTTACTATTGCTGGTCAAAATGCATCAAAATTGATCACTTTAGGTCACTTTAGGTCATTTTAGGTTCGGCCAGTATTTGGACCCGAACTTGTGAAAGCTGTTTGACTTACTTATGGTCATTTATGGGCTTTGGTGTCTTCATAAGACTTGTAGATATGGGTCTTAACTATTCATGGTTAAAATTTCAGGTCAATTGGACCTGTTTTGAGTGAGTTATGGCCTAAACACTAACTGCTGCCCAAATGGTCAATTTTCAGGCCTCAATTGCACTTAATCCGGATTTGGTCATTTTTCAAGCTACCTTGCAAGCAGAATTTTGGCAAGCTTCCTTCATGAAAGTTGGCAAATTTTGTGCCTAATTTCACCTCCAATTGGTCTCATACCAATTTGAGCCACACACTTAAAGTTATAGGCCTAAAATACAAACTGCCTTATTGCATTTCTTTCATACACATCAAGCATCACTTTTAACACTTACCAACTTAACATTCAAGCCAATTCTGGTTGTACCATGACCTAAACATAATTTAAAACATATTATAGGTCATTTTGGCAGCTTACAATTACATTCAACATACACCATAAAGTGTAGAATTTTTCAACTCAATTACAACAATTCAAGTACCTAACTATAATGTTCAACTTCACACCATCATACATACCCTCAAACTCCCATAACCACTATAACAATTCAACACCATTATTCCATAAACCAAGCATGGATTCCAGCATTCCTCAAGAGTTAACAAACTGCCGCAATGGTACCTTTACATTCCATTAATTTCTAAGCTTCAAATTTCAATTCACATTTACATATACTAAGTATACATCACCCAAACAATTTCCTACACAATATACATTTAATCAATCATTTAATTCACCATTTACAAGCAAAAATAAACTGCTTTCAAAGTGTTTCCATGGCTGCCAAAAGTACACATCTCCCTTTAAACATCAAACCTCAAAAATCTCTCCATAATTCAAGTACCCATAACATTCTTACTAACTTTAATGAAGCACTAACCAAAAACACAAACTTACCACTTTGGAAACTCTTTAAAATCTCTCCAAAACTTGGTCTTCTTGCTGCCTATCTACTGCCCAAGTGGTGTAGAATAGTTTTTGTAACACCCTCCCTGTAGTAACTCCGTACATTCTACTGTTCCGGTGACCAGTGTTGGTCCGGACAGCTAGAACGATCGGAAAAATATTTAAACTAAAGTGAGGGACCATAATTAACTCAAATATTAATAAGAAAAATTTAGTAAAAATTTTAGAAATAAAATACAACTAAGTCAAATGAGCCGGTGCCCAGGCGATGGGTAACCCAGAGGGAAGTTGCGGTTCTCGCAACTAGGAGCCCTAGACCCGGGGAAAAATTCATAAAATAATTTTTGGGACTCCAGAGAAGGGTCATTGAGGTCCCTATGGCATTAGAATGCCAAGAAAATATTTAGAAAAATTTTTCAATCGGTACAGACAATTTAGACCCGTTAAGCCAAACGGAGGGCATTTTGGTCATTTCGCCTTCAGAGACGATTTTTGGCCGACTTGTCCAGTTGAGTAAATAATTATTATGACATAAATATGAATAAACATTACTAAAAATTAAATTGAAAATGAGTAGAGATGAAAAGAAAAGAAAAATAAAGAAAATTAGGGATAATGACATCACGTGATGTCATTATCTTACTCCCAACCAATCACAAGTTAACAAGCATTCTTAAAAAACTTAAAAGAGTCAAAATAGACCAAAAAAATTCTGGTCTTCTTCTTCTCCTTCAGCCAGCCGAAACCCTTCTAACCTCTCCCTCCATTGATTCTCAACCAAAGCTCCCTTTCTCTCTTTGTTTCACTACTAAACCGTAGATACCTTTCATTAAAACTTGTCCATACCTCTTGGGAAAGTGTTTGGCAGCTTAGAAAAGGAAAGAAAGTGAAGTTTAAGTTTGGAAAATTCTTCCCTACAAGAGGTTAGTGCTTATTTATGCATATATTTATTTTATTCCATCTTAGGGACTTGAAATTAATATGAAATTGTGAATTAAATGGACTAAAACTCATGTGTGTGTATACCATGGAATTCGGCTGCCTAGTGAGGGTTATGACTTTGATGGTTTAGATGGGCTTAGAGTGGATTAGAGAGGGTGTTTAAAGTGTATATATATATATATATATATATATATATATATATATATATATATATATATATATATATATATATATATATATATATAAGGAATGAAAGTGTTAACTAAGGTGTGTGGTGTGAATCATAATGGGAAATTAGGGTTTTGGGAGAGAAATTTGGACTTGGCTTATGCAATGATAAGTGAACATTCTAATGGTCAATTAGTGACCATTTGAGGTAAGTTGACCATAATTTGAAGTGAACTAGAGTGTTACAAACTAAATTGGTAGGCTGCCTAGTGACAACAGCAGGTGAGACTGTGAGTCCAGCCTGTTTGGACTGCCATATCTTTGGCTGTGTAGGTTCAATTGGTAGTTGGCTAATTGGACATGAAACTAGACACATAATGGCACAATTTTACTGAAGAAACCATGCCCAAAAGACCAAAGCAAGTGGACCAAAAACTGACCCCAATCCGGATACCCTGCAACCAGAATCTGCAGAATGACCAAATGAACAGTAATTGTTCATTTGGGCATAACTCATTGTAGAATGGGTCAATTGACCTGAAATTTTTACAGAAACAATTTAAGATATAGACAAACAACTTTCATGAAGAAACCTACCCCAAATTATGACCAGAACCTATCTAACAAGGCAGTGGTAGTCACTGTTCACTGCCCTATAGATATGATCAATTCTGCAGTTTTGCAATCCGGCCAGCTGTGGTTTTTGGACCATATCTGGAGCTACAAAACTCCAAATGGAGTGATTCAAAAAACGAAATTCAACTAGACAGAAAAGGGAACAACTTTCATGTTTACCATTTCCTCAAATTCCTACTGTAACAGTCACAAATGGAACAGTAAATTTGGGGTACAAAAACTGAAAATTCTGCTCCCTTAGTTCTAAGCTTAAAAATGGTATTGGTGATTAATTCCAACAAGTTTTGAATGCAAAATGTGGTACATTGGGGGTGTTAAAACCAATGTACCTATTTTCTATCCAAAAGTCAACATTTTTGTTGACCAATGAGGTGAATAGTGACACCAAAACTTGAAATTCAAAAATTGAAGAATTCAAAAGTATCAAATGCCCTAGTATACCTAAGAAGATTGGTTTGGATAGTTTGGCATGCCAATAGGGTTCAGTTAGCAGTACTGCACATGGCATTATGCCATTCTGTAATTTTATGGCTTTTAGCCATTTCGACTTTGTGTTGATATTTGGCCTTGTGCCTATTGTCATTGCAGCTTATTAGCTGTTCTGTTGCACACCGGGAGATGCATACGTGACCGATGGTGTGACGGCCCGAGGTGCTAGATACCCAGTGCCAGTATACCCATTTATCCAATCTAGTCGTCCAGTATAGGTTACTTGGGCAACCAAATGAATGAAAGTGGACAAAGTTAACGAAATAAATGGATATACAAATACAAAACAAATAAGACATATACATTAATGCATATTTATTTCTGTTATTTCTTTCTATTTTATTATTTGCATCACTAAGCATTATTTCTTAGCGCGTTGCTTTTGCCACGCGTAGGTTCTGGAGATACTAATCGAGAGCCTAGTAGACCGCAGACTGGGTGAGTCCATCCTGCAGCTCTGCATAGTGTCCGTGTCACCTCACCATCCACAGTGCATTGGTAGGACACTGGGTTTCATTTTGGTATTTTGTAACTAATTTTTTTTATTTTTTTATTTTCTCATATGTAATTGAACTTATGTAATGTATTTTGATGTTCATGTAATAATGAGAATTGTATTTGTAAATGGAAAAGTGAATATCTATCTGTGACTTGTACATGATTATCACATGAAATGAATGATTGAGAAATGAAAATGAAAAGTGTTGAGATTTTGATATGGGAGTTTGAGATGATTGAATATGATTATAGGAAGTGTTTTTCACAGGTTCCGAAGAACTGTTTTCTCCATTTATAGCCGGTACTCTGCCGGATTTTCTTTAAAATTTTCGAAACCTCAAATAAATTATAATTTCAATAAATGACTTAAATGAATTATATTTCACAAGTTATATTCAAAACTATGATAAAAATTATTAAGATAAAATAGAGTGTTCCGGTACACCGTGTGACATAACTTACTCGGATATACTGTAAACGGGTAAGGAGTGTCAGATTTAGTGGTATCAGAGCACGGTTTAGGCGTTTTTGGGCCTAGATTGAGTCCATACCATGCATTGCATTTGTAAGAGTCGAGGTGACACTAATGCAAATCTGTTTGTCGTTCTTATTTTGAATAGGATGTGGACCCTACATCACAGAGAGCAGTTGAGGAGGAAGTGGAGAGTCATGCTCCACCTGCAGCAGCTGAGACTGGGGGTATGGGAGAACCTGCTCTACCAGCTCAAGCAGAGCCTACTCAGCCTCCACAGGCCATGTTCTAGCAAATGGTCGAATTCTTCAGACAAATGGCTGGGGTAATGCCAGCACCACCATCACCATTTCCTCCACAACCAAAATCACATCTGGAAAAATTGAGAAAGTTTGGAGCAGTGGACTTTTTTGGCAAGAGAGAAGATGATTCTGTTGCAGCCGAAAATTGGTTGAACAAACAGGCAGAGTTTTAAAACAACTTCACTGCACTCCAGAGCAAAATCTAGAAGCTGCTGTATCTCTACTGCAAGACGATGCATATGAATGGTGGGATACTGTGTCCAGTGAAGTACAGCCAGAAATAGTAACTTGGGACTTCTTTCTCTCCGAATTTAAGAAGAAATACGTGGGTAGTGTATACCTGGAAGAGAGAAGAAGAGAGTTCATTAATCTGAGGCAGAGACAGCTGTCAGTGGCCGAGTATGAGAAGGAATTCGTCAGATTGAGCCGCTACGGAAGGGAGATAGTCCCTAATGAGGCTGAAAGGTGTAAGAGATTTGAAGAGGGACTAAATGACAACATAAAGATCATGATCATCGCTTGGGAATTACCGACTTCACTAAGTTAGTGGAAGCTGCAATAAAGGTTGAAAAAGTAAGAATCAGTGAGCAGACTAGAAGGGAGAGACAGCAGAAGAGGGGCCCAGGTCAGTCTAGTTCATCTCCTTCAATTGGGAAGAAGTTCAAGGGTCCACCTGCACAGAGTTCAGGTCAGCCACAAGGTCGTGGTCACTGGGGCCAGTGCCACGATTTACCCCTAGGAGAGGTCACCCACACCATCGTGGGTAGCTCTCCAGTGGATGGGGTTCAGGGACCAGCCCAAGATCTTCTCGCATGTCCACATTGCACGAAGTGGCATAAGTGGGAGTGTTGGAGAGTGATGGTGCTCGCTAAGGTGTGGGTCAACAGAGCATCAGTTGAAGAACTGTCCACACAGAACTACTACAACTACTCCAACACAAGCGCATGCACCTACTCCTGCGGACAAAGGGTAGGAAATCCGCAAACTGAGGTAGTGGGACCATCACAGAGGCTCGTGATCCGAGCCCAGAGAGGCCTGAGAGCAGACCACCTGCCAGAGCCTATGCCATTAGAGCTCAGGAGGAGCAAGATGCCCCGGACGTCATCAGGGGTACGTTCTCCCTCTACAATACATCTGTGCATGCATTAGTGGATCCAGGATCCACTCATTCATACATCTGCATCAACTTACCCGTAGAAAGTGGGATACTAGTAGGGGAGAGTGACCAAGACATTCTGGTCACTAATCCATTGGGCCACAGTGTAGTGGTGAACAAAGTATACAAGGGTTGACCGTTAAGGATTCAGGGGTATGAATTTTTAGCAGACCTGATTGAGTTGCCCTTCCACGAGTTTGACGTGATTTTGGGAATGGACTGGTTGTCACGTCATCAGGCAATAATTGATTGTAAATTGAAGAGGATTTCTTTGAAAACTTCTAAGGGTAATGAGATCACTGTTGTGGGGGAAAGGACAGATTTCTTGTCCAATGTTATCTCAGCCACAGTTGCAAGAAGAATGATGAGAAAAGGCTGTGAAGCCTACCTAGCACATGTGGTGGATACTAGGCAGGCTAAGCCAAACCTGAGTGATATACCCACAGTAAGAGACATCCCAGAGGTATTTCCTGAAGAATTGCCCGGTTTACCACCAGAAAGGGAAGTTGAATTTGCTATTGAGACATCACTGCACAAAGACCCATTTCCATTGCTCCTTATAGGATGGCACCCACTGAATTGAGGGAGTTGAAAACTCAGTTGCAAGAGTTGCTTGATAAGGGGTTCATATGCCCCAGTGTGTCACCATGGGGAGCTCCAGTGCTGTTTGTGAAAAAGAAGGATGGGACTTTGAGGCTATGGATTGATTACCGGCAGTTGAATAAAGTGACAGTGAAGAATAAATATCCGTTGCCCAGAATTGATGATCTGTTCGATAAGTTGAAGGGAGCAGGAGTATTTTCTAAGATTAATCTCAGATCAGGGTATCATCAGTTGAGGGTGAAGGATGCAGATGTGCCAAAGACTGCATTCAGGACCCGATATAGGCATTATGAGTTTCTAGTGATGCCCTTTGGCCTAAGAAATGCACCAGCGGCATTCATGGACCTTATGAACCGTATCTTCCATCCACACTTAGATCGGTTCGTAGTGGTCTTTATTGATGATATTTTGGTGTATTCCAAGACCAGGGAAGGACATGATGAGCATTTGAGGATTGTTCTGCAAGCCCTGAGAGAAAAGAAGCTGTATGCTAAGTTGTCCAAGTGTGACTTTTGGTTGAATGAGATTGCATTTCTTGGACACATAGTGTCAGCTGATGGGATTAGGGTGGATCCCAAGAAAATAGAAGCAGTGATGGAATGGAAGCCTCCCAGGAATACAACTGAGGTCAGAAGCTTCTTGGGGCTAGCTGGGTATTACAGAAGATTTGTGAAAGGATTTTCCCTAATAGCTGCTCCAATGACCAAGTTGTTACACAAGAGTGCCAAATTTAACTGGAATGACAAGTGTCAGACCAGTTTTGAGAAGTTGAAGGCTATGTTGACAGAGGCACCAGTGTTAACACAGCCAGTGTCAGGAAAGGACTTTGTGGTCTACAGTGATGCCTCTCATAACGGGTTAGGGTGTGTATTGATGCAAGAGGGGAAGGTGGTCGCTTATGCTTCCAGGCAGCTAAGGCCAAATGAACATAATTACCCTACCCATGATCTAGAGCTTGCAGCAATTATCTTCGCACTGAAGATATGGAGGCATTACTTGTATGGTGAAAAGTGCTACATTTACAAGGACCACAAAAGCCTGAAATATTTGCCAACTCAAAAGGAGCTCAACCTTAGACAGAGGCGATGGATTGAGTTCCTGAAAGACTATGATTGTGTAATTGACTACCATCCTGGGAAGGCAAATGTAGTTGCTGATGCTTTGAGCAGAAAGTCCATCACAGCTTTGAGATCATTGAATGCCCGTCTAACTTTGATTCGAGATGGAGCTATTTTGGCTGAGTTGCAAGTGAGGCCAAACTCACATACAGATTTTAGATGGGCAGAAGGTAGATGAGAAGCTAATGGCTATTATGAGCAAAATCTCAGAAGGAAAAGCAACTGACTATGGGGTGAAAGCAGATGGGTGTCTGTACTACAAAGGAAGAGTATGTGTACCAGATGATGGGGAATTAAAGGCCAGTATTCTGAAAGAGGCATATACCAGTGTTTACGCTATGCACCCAGGAAGCACAAAATGTATCATGATCTGAAACTTCAGTATTGGTGGCCTGGTATGAAGAAGGACATAGCTGATTATGTGACTAAATGCTTGACATGTCAGCAAGTCAAGGCAGAACATCAAGTTCCATCAGGATTGCTACAGCCTATATGCATACCTGAATGGAAATGGGATTGGGTCACCATGGATTTTGTAAGTGGTCTACCTCTCACCCAGAAGAAACATGATGCAGTATGGGTGATAGTTGATAGATTGACAAAGTCAAGACACTTTCTCGCCGATTAGACCGATTACTCACTGGAGAAGTTAGCAGAATTGTATATCAGTGAGATAGTTAGATTGCATGGAATTCCACTTTCCATCATATCTGATCGAGACCCAAGGTTTACATCGAGATTTTGGAAGAAGTTGCATGAGTCCTTGGGTACACAACTCCACTTCAAAGACAAAGATTCCATCCTCGCATGATGGGCAATCCGTAAGAGTAATCCAGGTAAACAATTGAAACCAATTAAACAAATACACATATTGAACTGAAATGATAATAATAACATGAAATATATGTCAGGTTCTTGAGGATATGCTGAGGAGTTGTGTCATTGAGTTTGAAGGAAGTTGGGATAGATACCTCCCACTGGCATAATTTGCATACAATAATAGCTACCAAGCTAGTATCCAAATGGCCCCGTATGAAGCACTGTATGGGAGGAAATGTAGAACTCCAGTGTGCTGGACTGAATTGGGCGAAGACAAACTGGTGGGGCCAGATCTGGTGAAACAGATTGAGGAGAAAGTGAAACTAATCAAAGCCAATCTGAAGGTTGCCTCGCATGCATGTAAATCTTATGTCGACCTGAAGAGAAAAGAAATAGAATATGTGGTTGGCGACAAAGTGTTCCTCAAGGTGTCACCGTGGAAGAAGGTATTAAGATTTGGAAGAAAAGGTAAGTTAAGCCCTAGGTTCATTGGCCCATATGAAGTCATTGAACGTGTGGGTCCAGTGGCCTATAGGCTAGCTTTACTAGCAGAGCTGGACAAGATCCACAATGTGTTCCACGTGTCCATGCTCAGAAGATACCGCTCAGATCCTTCACATGTCATCTCCAGGGAAGAAATTGAAATACAGCCGGATTTGACATATGAAGAAGAACCTCTACGGATCCTGGCTCGGGAAGTGAAAGAGTTGAGAAATAAGCAGATTCCACTGGTGAAAGTGCTTTGGAGGCACCACAACACCGAGGAGGAAACTTGGGAAAGTGAAGAAACAATGAGGCAAGAGTTCCCTCAACTGTTTGCATCAGGTAAATTTCGAGGATGAAATTTAAATTAGAGGGGAAGAGTTGTAACACCCTCCCTGTAGCAACTCAGACATTCTCACTGCTCTGACCGGTGTTGGTCCCATGACCTAGAACGATCGGAAAAATATTTAAACTAAAGTGAGGGACCATAATTAACTCAAATATTAATAAAAAAAATTTAGAAAAAATTTTAGAAATAAAATACAACTAAGTCAAATGAGCCGGTGCCCAGGCGATAGGTAACCCAAAGGGAAGTTGCGGTTCTTGCAACTAGGAGCCCTAGACCCAGGGAAAAATTTATAAAATAATTTTTGGGACTCTAGAGAAGGGTCATTGAGGTCCCTATGGCATTAGAATGACAAGAAAATATTTAGAAAAATTTTTCAATCGGTACAGACAATTTAAACCCGTTAAGCCAAACGGAGGGCATTTTGGTCATTTCGCCTTCAGAGACGATTTTTGGCCGACTTGTCCAGTTGAGTAAATAATTATTATGACATAAAATATGAATAAACATTACTAAAAATTAAATTGAAAATGAGTAGAGATGAAAAGAAAAGAAAAATAAAGAAAATTAGGGATAATGACATCACCTGATGTCATTATCTTACTCGCAACCAATCACAAGTTAACAAGCATTCTTAAAAAACTTAAAAGAGTCAAAATAGACAAAAAAAATTTTGGTCTTCTTCTTCTCCTTCAGCCAGCCGAAACCCTTCTCCCCTCTCCCTCCATTGATTCTCAACCAAAGCTCCCTTTCTCTCTTTGTTTCACTACTAAACCCTAGACACCTTTCATTAAAACTTGTCCATACCTCTTGGGAAAGTGTTTGGCAGCCTAAAAAAGGAAAGAAAGTGAAGTTTAAGTTTGGAAAATTCTGCCCTACAAGAGGTTAGTGCTTATTTATGCATATATTTCTTTTATTCCATGTTAGGGACTTGAAATTAATATGAAATTGTGAATTAAATGGACTAAAACTCATGTGTGTGTATACCATGGAATTCAGCTGCCTAGTGAGGGTTATGACTTTGATGGTTTAGATGGGCTTAGAGTGGATTAGAGAGGGTGTTTAAAGTGTATATATATATATATATATATAAGGAATGAAAGTGTTAACTAAGGTGTGTGGTGTGAATCATAATGGGAAATTAGGGTTTTGGGAGTGAAATTTGGACATGGCTTATGAAATGATAAGTGAACATTCTAATGGTCAATTAGTGACCATTTGAGGTAAGTTGACCATAATTTGAAGTAAACTAGAGTGTTACAAACCAAATTGGTAGGCTGCCTAGTGACAGCAGCAGGTGAGACTGTGAGTCCAGCCTGTTTGGACTGCCATATCTTTGGCTGTGTAGGTTCAATTGGTATTTGGCCAATTGGACATGAAACTAGACACATAATGGCACAATTTTGCTGAAGAAACCATGCTCAAAAGACCAAAGAAAGTGGACCAAAAACTGACCCCAATCCGGATACCCTGCAACTAGAATCTGCAGAATGACCAAATGAACAGTAATTGTTCATTTGGCCATAACTCATTGTAGAATGGGTTAATTGACCTGAAATTTTTACAGAAACAAGGTAAGATATATACAAACAACTTTCATCAAGAAATCTACCCCAAATTATCACCAGAACCTATCCAACAAGGCAGTGGCGATCCTGCATTCATCAGACTGTAGATATGGTGAATTCTGCAGTTTTGCAATCCGGCCAGCTGTGGTTTTTGGACCATATCTGGAGTTAAAAAACTCCAAATGGAGTGATTCAAAAAAGGAACTTCAACTAGACAAAATAAGGAACAACTTTCATGTTTACCATTTCCTCAAATTCCCACTGTAACAGTCACAAATGGAACAGTAAATTTGGGGTACAAAAACTGAAAATTCTGCTCACTTAGTTCTAAGCTTAAAAATGGTATTGGTGATTAATTCCAACAAGTTTTGAGTGCAAAATGTGGTACATTGGGGGTGTTAAAACCAATGTACCTATTTTCTATCCAAAAGTCAACATTTTTGTTGACCAATGAGGTGAATAGTGACACCAAAACTTGAAATTCAAAAATTGAAGAATTCAAAAGTATCAAATGCCCTAGTATACCTAAGAAGATTGGTTTGGATAGTTTGGCATGCCAATAGGGTTCAGTTAGCAGTACTGCACATAGCATTATGCCATTCTGTGATTTTATGGCTTTTAGCCATTTCGACCTTGTGTTGATATTTGGCCTTGTGCCTATTGTCATTACAGCTTATTAGCTATTCTGTTGCACACCAGGAGATGCATACGTGACCGATGGTGTGACGGCCCGAGGTACTAGATACCCAGCGCCAGTATACTCGTTTATCCAGTCCAGTCGTCCAGTATAGGTTACTTGGGCAACCAAATGAATGAAAGTGGACAAAGTTAATGAAATAAATGGATATACAAATACAAAACAAATAAGACATATACATTCAACGCATATTTATTTCTATTATTTCTTTCTATTTTATTATTTGCACCACTAAGCATTATTGCTTAGCGTGTTGCTTTTGCCACGCGTAGGTTCTGGAGATACTGATCGAGAGCCCAGTAGACCGCAGACTGGGTGAGTCCATCCTACAGCTCTGCATAGTGTCCGTGTCACCTCACCATCCACAGTGCATTGGTAGGACACTAGGTTTCATTTTGGTATTTTGTAACTATTTTTTTTTTATTTTTTTATTTTCTCATATGTAATTGAACTTATGTAATGTATTTTGATATTCATGTAATAATGAGAATTGTATTTGTGAATGGAAAAGTGAATATCTATCTGTGACTTGCACATGATTATCACATGAAATGAATGATTGAGAAATGAAATTGAAAAGTGTTGAGATTTTGATATGGGAGTTTGAGATGATTGAATATGATTATAGGCAGTGCTTTTCACAGGTTCCGAAGAACTGTTTTCTCCATTTATAGCCGGTACTCTGCCGGATTTTCTTTAAAATTTTCGGAACCTCAAATAAATTATAATTTCAATAAATGACTTAAATGAATTATATTTCACAAGTTATATTCAAAACTATGATAAAAATTAATTAAGATAAAATATAGTGTTCGGGTACACCGTGTGACATAACTTACTCGAATATACTGTAGACGGGTAAGGGGTGTCACAGTTTTTGTGAAGGAAGCTAGTGAAAAATGTGGTTAAATCATGGTTGCATGGCTTCGTTAAGCTTTGGTCATGGAGTATCTTCAATGGAGGTTCACGGCTGAAATTTTGAGAAGTGAGGAAGATGACAATCTGCTGGTCCAAATTGATAAATAAGTGGTCCACTTTGGTGGGTGAGTGGAGCACTAAGGGCCTTTAATATTAGTTTATTCATAATTTTCATTTTCGCACATTTAACTTCCTATTTTTGCTATTTATATTAGGTACCACTAATTTAATTTTTCATTATATTTTTCAAGTGTAATATTATTTATTTTTAATGTACATTTAGGTCAAAAGACAACTCGGGATGTCAAATGACCACAATGCCCCTGTTCGGGTTGCATTCTCGATTTTTCGGTAACACCGAGTTTTGTCTTTTTTTCGATTTCTCACTTTTCTTTATACTAATTATTCAATTTTTCTTTGATATTTCTAATGATATTTATACTTCAATAAATATTTATTTGAGTCCTAAAAATATTTTTCAGGGTTCCCCGCGGTCCGGGGCTAGTCAACGGTCCACGCCGTGACTTCCCGGTGCGGTCACCCATCGCTAGGGTTCTCGGCTCGCTTAACTTGATTGCATTTCTTTACTATTATTTTTCCTTTGTTTTTCTTGTATTTTCTTCTCTTGTATTTCATTATTTTATGTCTCCTCACTCATATTGAAGTGTAGTTCTAGGCATCCTAGCTGTCCGGACAACACTAGTCACCGGAACAGTAGAACGCACTACCAAACTTAGGGGTGTTACATTGATCAAGATGGAATCTGTTACCCTAAGTAAATAGGGATAAAATCCTATGTTCAATTAATTGTTCTTGATGTTTCAATTTCCTGGCCAAGACAGATAGATTTAATCAGAAAAGAGTTTCTAATCAGAAAATCTTTTTAATCAAGAACTGGAATTAAAAGAGAACATAATATTCATAGCAAATGGGGTTTGACATAAACCATGACTCCAGCTCGAATTGGGATTTTGTAATAGAGAGATTCTAGTGCATGGTAACATATGATTATAGGTTCATTTAAGGTAAATCTTATTACTAGTTGGGTGGCTATGGCATGCTATGTGACACCCCTTACCCGTGTACAGTATACCCGAGTAAGTAATGCCACACGGTGTACCGGCACACTCTAATATTCCTCAATTAATTTATATCATGCTTTTGCATATAATTTATGAAATACAATTTGTTTAAGCCATTTATCAAAAGTATTATTCATTTAAGGTTCCGAAAATTTTAAAGAAAATCCGGCGGAGTACCGGCTAAAAATGGAGAAAACCGTTATTCGGAACCTGTTAAAAACACTTCCAATAAACAAATTCATTCATTCTCAACTTCAATGTCATCACAAAACTCAATATCAAGATTTCAACAATTTTTCAGTTTCAGGTTTCAACAACCTTTTCTCATATACAAGCAATAAATACATGCTCAAATCTTGCATTCATAGTCATAACTTTCATTATTTACATAAACATCAAAATATATTACATGAGTTCAAATACATATGAGAAAATACAAATCTGCTACAAAATATCAAAATGACAAAATGACACCTAGTGCCCTACCGATGCACTGCAGTAGTGAGGTGACACGGACACCGAGCGAATCTGCCGATGGACTCACCCATGCGTGGTCTACTGGGCTCACGGTCGAATCTCAGATTACCTACGCGTGGCAAAAGCAACGCGCTAAGCAATAATGCTTAGTGGTGCAATAATATAATAGAAGAAATTGGCAAGAAAATAAATGTGTATGCAAAGTGTATGCTTTCTTTGTTTGATTTTGGTATATTCATTAATTCATTAACTCTGTTCACTTTTATTCATTTGGTTGCCCCAAGTAACATACACTAGATGACTGGACTGGATAACGGTAACCGGCACCGGGTACCTAGTACTCGCCGTCACACCATCGGTCACATATGCATCTCCTTGTGCAGTAAGCGGCTAACAATGTCAGAATAATATCGTGCACAAGGCCAAGTCTCAATGCAAAGTCGAATGGCTAAAAGCCATGAAATCACTGAATGGCATTTTTGCCATGTGCGATCGCTAATCGAACCCTATTGGCATGCCAAACTATCCAAACCAATCTTGATACGTATACAAGGTCATTTGAAACTCTTAAATTCGTCAATTTGTGAATTTCAACTTTTTTGGTGTTACTATTCATCATTGGTCAACAAAAATGTTGACTTTTAGAATAAAAATGTGTATATTGACTTTGGCACTCCCAACATACCACATTTGGTGTTTAAAACTTGTTTCCATTAAGTGTTAAAACCATTCCAAAGTGAAACTCAAAACCAGCAGAATTTTCAGTTTTGGGAAGTCAAGTTCACTGTTCCATTGGACACTGTTACTGTTGGAATTTGAAGAAATGTAAAACATGAAAGTTGTTCCTTATTTTGTCTAGTTGAATTTCCTTTTTTGAATCACTCCATTTGGAGTTTTGTAGCTCCAGATATGGCTCAAAAACCCAGGCTGTCCGGATATGCAGTCTGCAGAATTTTACCATATCTACAGTGCATGAACAGTGACTTGAGTCACTTGGTTGAATGGGTTCTGGCCATAATTTGGGGTAGGTTCCTTCATGAAAGTTGTTTGTCTATGTCTTAACTTGTTGCTGTAAAAATTTCAGACCAATTGACCAAATATACAGTGACTTATGGCCAAATGAATAGTTACTGTTCATTTGGTCAAATTCTGCAGAGGCAGTTTTAGGGTTCCGGATTGTGGCTGAGTTTTGACCCTTTTGCTTTGGTCTTTTGGGCATGGTTTCTTCAGCAAAAATGTGCCATTATAAGCCTAGTTTCATGTCCAATTGGCTAAACATCAATTGGACAAGCACAGCCCAAGTTATGGCAGTGCAAAGGGACTGAAATTTCAGTCCCTATGCTGCTGTCCATAGGGCAGATTTCACCTCACTTTGCCATAGCATTTTTCAGTCCCATTTATGGTCAACATATCTAAAATGGTCACTAATTGACCATTAAAATGTGCCCTAACAATTTTCTAAACCAAGTTTACATTTTGCTCACAAAACCCTAATTCAAGTTCATGTTTTACACAACTTACCTTTGTTAACTTTTAATCCATTATTCTTGTGTTTATCAACTTCTAATATAATTCTAGATCACTTCAAGCTCATAAAAACACTCCCTCCTATTCCATAGCTAGGGCAGCCAAAATTCAAGAGCTCATACACTTAGGTTTTTGTTCATTTAAATCACAATTCTCACTAAGTTTCAAGTCCTAAACCATGAAAATAATGAGTTTTTAAGTTATAGTTGCACTAACCTTGTGTGGCAGATTTTTCCAAGCCTCTAAACCTCAATTTCCTTCCTCTTGTTGGCTGCCAAGAGTTTGTTTAAGATGTAGGATTAATTTTTAATGAAGGGACTTATGGGTTTTAGTGAGTGGATGAAGAGAAAATCAAGTTCAAAGCTTGATAAAAATGGTGGAGGGAGAGGGAAGAGGGAAACGGCTGAAATGGGGAAGGCATGGCTGCTCACGTTTTTGGTCTTCTTTTGGTCTTTATTTAGTCTTATTTATCTCTTTTATTTGTTGGTTAAATGGGTGCTTAAGTGTGATTGGTTGGAAATTACAAATGACATCACATTGATGTCATAAATTGCATTTTATTGCATTTTTCTTTTCTTTCCTCCACTACTCATTTTTAATTTAATTTCTAGCAATGTTTCTTCATATTTTATGTTATATTAATTATTTACTCAACTGGACAAGTCGGCCAAAAATCACCTCGGAAGGCGAAATGACCAAAATGCCCTCCGTTTGGCTTAACGGGTCAAAATCAAATGCATCTTAGATTGAAAAATTTTTCTAGGTATTTTCTTGGCATTCTAATGCCATGGGAACCTCAATTACCCTTCTCTGGAGTCCCAAAAATTATTTTATAATTTTTCTCCCGGGTCTAGGGCTCCTCGTTGCGAGAACCGCAACTTCCCTCCGGTGACCCATCGCTTGGGCACCGGCTCGTTTGACTCAGTTGTATTTTATTTCTAAAATTTTTACTAAATTTTTATTATTAATATTTGAGTTAATTAGGGTTCTTGACTTTAGTTTAAATATTTTTCCGGACGTTCTAGCTGTCCGGACCGACACCGGTCACCGGAACAGTAGGATGTACGGAGTGGTTATCGGGAGGGTGTTACATGCTATGCTAGGTGTTAACCATTGTCTATGAGCTGCCTAAAATGATTTAGAGAAATCATTTATGGTAAGAATGTAACACCCTCACTGTAACAATTCCATACATTATACTGTTCAGGTGACCAGTGTTGGTCCGGACAGCTAGAACATCTAGAAAAATATTTAGACTAAAGTGAGGAGTCATAATTAACTCAAATATTAACAAGAAAAATGTAGAAAAAAATTTAGAAATAAAATACAACCAAGTTAAATGAGTCGGTGCTCTAGCAATGGGTAACCCAGTGGGAAGTTGCGGTATTTGCAGCTAGAAGCCCTAAACTTAAGGGGAACCCTGTGAAATAATTTTTGGGATGCCAGAGAAGAGTTACGGCACCCTAAGTAGCATTAGAATGCAAAAAAAATGTTAGGAGAATTTTTAAGATCAGTACAGATAGTTTTGGCTTCTTAAGCCAAACGGAGGGCATCTTGGTCATTTCGTCTTCAAAGATTATTTTTTATTAATTTGTCCAATTAAGTAAATAAAATATAATACATAAAATATGAATAAATATTGCTTAGAAATTAAATTTAAAATGAGTGAAGAAAAGAAGATTGAAAATGGAAAACAAAATTTGAAATGGAAAATGGAGTTATGACATCACCTAGATGATGTCATAAATATGAAATAAAAATTGTCCACCAATTGGACTTTAGCAAATACACTTAAAAAGACTTAAAGAGGGATAAGAAAAGAAAAAAAAATAAAATTCATCTTCCTTCTTGGGCAGTCGCAACATAGAGAGAGAGAGAGGGAAAGAAAACCTCCATGGAAGCTTTGATCAAGCTTGAGTTCACCACCCAAATCACCACAAAACCCTAGCTTCCCTTCACAAATATTTATCCTTACACCTAGAGCAAGTCTTGGGCAGCAAAAAGAAAGAGAAAAAGAGGAGTTCTCAAGCTTTGGGAATTAGCTAAATCAAGGTTAGTGCCAATTAATTTTAATTACTTTGTATATACATCATGGAGAACATGAATTGAGTGTGAAATTAAGCTAATTTAAATAAATTTTGCATGGATGAATTTCACAAAATTTCAATAGCCTTAGGGTACATTAGGGTTTCTTTAATTTGAATGAATTATAGTTGTACATGGCTACCATTGAACCTGGACTTGATGCCTTAACTCATTGATAGCATGTATATGAAGTATTGAAGTGGTTTGAGTTAGGGTTTGGGGGAAAAACTTGGGATTTTGCTTATGTGTTGGTGAATAGAATTTCTAATGGTCAATTAGTGACCATTTGGCTGAGTATAATGAGGAATTGAAGTGGATGGTAGCTTGGGAATTGAGGTTGGGTGTGCTACCATGAGTGCCCTGCAGGTCTGGATGTGAGTCCAACATGTTTAGGCAGCTATAACATGGGTTGTGTAGGTTCAATTGGTGCAAGGCCAATTGGATGTGAAATTAGACATATAATGGTACAACTTTGATGAAGGAACCCTATCTAGAAAGCAAACTTAGGATGCCCTAAAAATTGACCAAATCTAGGTAACTTACATTCTGCCTGGGCAAAATGACCAAATGAATAGTGTTCATTCATTTGGTCATAACTCAGTGTAGAAAGGTCCAATTGACCTGAATTTTATACCGATAGAAAGCTAAGACATAGACCTACAACTTTCATGCTGAAAACAAACCCAAAATTTGACCATAACATATCCAAAAACTGACCTACAATCAGTGTACAAAAACTACAGAATTGATTCTGCCCAGAAATTCTGGAAAAATTACAATATAGCCAATTATGGTGTTTAGGCCATAACTTGAGCTACAAAACTCCAAATGAAATCATTCAAAAAGTGAAATGTAACTAGACACAATAAGGAACAACTTTGATGAAGAACATTTGGCCAAATTGTCATTGCAGAATGGCCTAATAGAATAGTGAACTCTAGCACCCAAAACTGAAATTTCTGATTTATCCACCATTAGTTAGAAGTATGGATTGGCAACTAATGCCAACACTTTTGGGAACCAAAATGTGGTAAATTTATGTGATTAGGACTCATGTAGCTATTATGCATTGGAAAGTCAATAATTTGACCTAAATAGTAAAATGAATAGTAACCTTACATGTAAAGCATAAACATTCAATCAATAACTTTGAAATGTGCCCTAATACACCTAGTAAGATTGGTTTGGATAGGTTAGCATGCCAATAGGGTTCAGTTAGCAGTACTGCATATGGCATTATGCCATTCTGTGATTTTATGGCTATTAGCCATTCTGATATTATGGTAATACTTGGCCTTGTGCCTAATAATTATTACAGCTTATTAGTTGTTCTATTGCACACTGGGAGATACATATGTGACCAATGGTGTGACAGCCCGAGGTACTTGGTACCCAGTGCCAGTTTACCCTTTTATCCAGTATAGGTTACTTGGGCAACCAAAAATGGAAGTTGATAAATTTAATGAAATAATGGATATAACAAGTACCAAATAAATAAGACTACAAATATTTATCAGAAATTTATCTACATGAGACATCAATATACACACTGCATATTTATTTTCTTTTAGTTCTTTTTCATTTTATCATTGGCACCACTAAGCATTATTGCTTAACGTGTTGCTTTTTACCACACGTAGGTACTAGAGATACAGAGCGCAATCCCAATAGACCCCAGTGAGGGTGAGAGTCAGATCTGCTAGTGTCGTATGTCACCGTCAGCTACAGTGCCTTTGTAGGATGCTAGGCTACATTTTGTATTTTGTGTTTTGTATTTTTTGTAAATTTTGTAATTAAACTTTTATTTTGTCATGTATATTGAAACTTATGTGATTATTTATTAATGAAATTATCTGTAAATGGTGTTCATAAATGAAAGTTGAGTATTTATTTATGATTTGAGTATAAATGTGATGTGAATTGAATGATTGGAAAGTTTGAGAAATTGATGAGAAATTATTGAAAATTGATGTGATAATTGGGAGTTGTGGAATAAAATGATTATTGGAAGTGTTTTTCACAGGTTCCAAAGAACTGTTTTCTCTATTTTTAGCCGGTACTTTGCCGGATTTTCTATAAAATTTTCGGAACCTCAAATGAATTTATAATTTCAATAAATGACTTAAATGGGTCAAATTTCACAAATAGCACTTCATAACCATGAAGAAATAAATTAAGAAAGGATAAAAATAATTGAGATAAAATATGGTGTTCCGGTATATTGTGTGGGATATCTTGTTTGGTTATACAGTAGATGGGTAAGGGGTATCACATTTAGTGGTATCAGAGCACGGTTTAGGCATTTTTGGGTCTAGATTGAGTCCAAACCATGCATTGCATTTGTAAGAGTAGAGATGATACTAATGCAGATCTGATTGGTTTTCTTATTTTGATTAGGATATGGACCCCACGTCTGAGAGGGCAGTTGAGGAGGAAGTGGAGAGTCATACACCACTTGCAGCAATTGAAACTAGGGGTAGGGGAGAACCTGGTCCACTAGCTCCACCAGAGCCTGCTCAACCTCCACATGCCATGTTCCAGCAAATGGCCGAGTTTTTCAAACAAATGGCAGGGGTAATGCCACCACCACCACCTCCACAGCAAAAATCCCATCTAGAAAAATTGAAAAAATTTGGAGCAGTGGATTTTTTTAGCAAGAGAGAAGATGATTCTGTTGCAGCTGAGAACTAGTTGAACAGAACAGGAAGGGTTTTAAAACAACTCCACTGCATTCCAAAACAAAACTTAGAAGCTACTGTATCTCTACTGCAAGATGATGCATATCAATAGTGGGATACAGTGTCCAGTGAAGTGCAGATAGAACAAATAACCTGGGACTTCTTCCTCTCAGAGTTCAAAAAGAAGTAGTGTATATCTAGAAGAGAGAAGAAGAGAATTCATTAATCTGAGGTAGAGACAGTTGACAGTGGTAGAGTATGAAAAAGAATTTGTTAGACTAAGCCATTATGGAAGGGAGATAGTCCCTACTGAGGCTGAAAGGTGTAAAAGATTTGAAGAGGGGCTAAATGACAACATAAAGATAATGATCACCGCCTTGGGAATCACAGACTTTACCAAGTTAGTCGAAGCTACAGTAAAAGTTGAGAAAGTCAGAATAAGTGAGCAGACCAGAAGAGAGAGACAGCAGAAGAGGGGTCCTGGTAAGTCTAGCTCATCTCCTACATCAGAAAAGAAGTTCAGAGGTCCACCTGCTCAGAGTTCAGGTCAGCCTCAAGGTTAGGGTCAGTCCCAAGGGCCTAGAACACAGTTTACACCTAGGAGAGGCCATTCCACACCATCAATGGGTAGCTCTCTAGGGACGGTGTTCAGGGGACCAGCCCCAGCATCTTCTGCTTGTCCACATTGCCTGAAGTGGCATAAGGAGGGAGTGTTGGAGAGTGATGGATGCCTGCTTAAGGTGTGGGTCGATAAAGCATCAGTTAAGGAATTGTCCACGTAGAACTGCTACAGCTGCTCCAACATAAGCAGATAGACTTGCCCTTGCACCTCAAAGGGGTAGGAAGTCTGGTAAATCTGAGGCAGTTGGTCCATCACAAAGACCTGCATCTGAGCCAGCCGAGAGGCCAGAGCACTTGCCAGAGCCTATGCCATGAGAGCTCAGGAGGAGCAAGATGCCCCGGATGTTATTAAGGGTATGTTCTCCCTCTACAACACATCTGTGCATGCATTGGTGGATCCACTCATTCATATATTTGCATCAACCTACCCGTAGAAAGGGGGATACTAGTAGGGGAGAGTGATAAAGACATTCTGGTCACTAATCCATTGGGCCACAGTGTGGTGGTGAACAAGGTGTACAAAGGTTGCCCGTTAAGGATTCAGGGGCATGAATCTTGGTAGACCTGATTGAATTTCCTTTCCATGAGTTTGATGTGATTTTGGGAATGGACTGGTTATCATGTCATTAGGCAATGATTGATTTTAAATTGAAGAGGATTTCCCTGAAAACTCCTGAGGGTAATGAGGTCACATTTATGGGGGAAAGAATAAATTTCTTGTCCAATGTCATCTCAGCCACAGTTGCAAAAAAATTAATGAGAAAAGGCTGTGAAGCCGACCTAGCACATATGATGGATACTAAGCAGGCTAAGCCAGATCTGTGTGATATACCCATAGTAAGAGACTTCCCAGATGTGTTCCCTAAAGAATTTCCTGGCTTGTCACCAGAAAGGGAAGTCAAATTTACTATTGAGATACTGCTGGGTACAGCACCAATCTCTATTGCTCCTTATAGGATGACACCTACTGAGTTAAAGGAGCTGAAAAACCAGTTGCAGGAGTTACTGGATAAGGGGTTCATACACCCCAATATGTCAACATGGGGAGCTCCAGTGCTATTTGTGAAGAAGAAGGATGGGACTTTGAGGTTATGCATTGATTACTGGCAGTTGAATAAATTGACTGTGAAGAACAAGTATCTGTTGCTTAGATTTATGATCTGTTTGATGAGTTGAAGGGAGTAGGAGTATTTTCCAAGATTGATCTCACAACAGGGTATCATCAATTGAGGGTGAAGGATGCAAATGTGCCAAAGACTGCATTCAGGACTCGGTATGGGCATTGTAAGTCTCTAGTGATGCCCTTTGATCTGACAAATGCACCAGCAGCATTCATGGACCTTATGAACCATATCTTCCATCCATACCTAGATCGGTTCGTAGTGGTCTTTATTGATGATATTTTGATGTATTCCAAGACCAGGGAAGAACATGATGAATATTTGAGGATTATTCTGCAAACCCTGAAACAAAAGAAGCTGTATGCTAAGTTGTCCAAGTGTGATTTCTGGTTGAGTGAGATTGCATTCCTTAGACACATAGTGTCAGCTGATGAGATTAGAGTGGATCCCAAGAAAATAAAAGCAGTGATGGAATGGAAGCCTCCAAGAAATACAACTGAGGTTAGAATTTTCTTGGGGCTAGCTGGGTATTACAGAAGATTTGTGAAGGGATTTTCTTTAATAGCTGCTCCAATGACCAAGTTGTTACACAAGATGTCAGATTTGACTGGAATGACAAATGTCAGGCCAGTTTTGAGAAGTTGAAGGCTAAGTTGAAGGCTACAAAACTCTAAATGGAGTGATTCAAAAAGTGAAATGTAACTAGACACAATAAGGAACAACTTTGATGAAGAATATTTGGCCAAATTCTCACTGTAGAATGGCCTAATGGAACAATGAACTGTAGCACCCAAAACTCAAATTTGTGATTTATCCTCCATTGGTTAGAAGTATGGATTGGCAACTAATGCCAACACTTTTGGGAACCAAAATATGATAAATTTATGTTATTATAACTCATGTAGCTATTATGCATTAGAAAGTCAATAATTTGACCTAAATAGTAAAATGAATAGTAACCTTACATGTAAAGCATAAAAATTCAATCAATAACTTTGAAATGTGTGATAGTACACCTAGTAAGATTGGTTTGGATAGGTTGGCATGCCAATAGGGTTCAGTTAGCAGTACTGCACATGGCATTATGCCATTCTGTGATTTTATGGCTATTAGCCATTCTAATATTATGGTGATACTTGGCCTTGTGCCTAATAATTATTATAGCTTATTAGCTATTCTGTTGCACACCAGGAGATACATATGTGACCGATGGTGTGACTGCCCGAGGTACTTGGTACCTAGTGCCAGTTTACCCATTTATCCAGTCCAGTCATCCAGTATAGGTTACTTGGGCAATCAAAAATGGAAGTTGATAAATTTAATGAAATAATGGATATAACAAGTACCAAATAAATAAGACTACAAATAATTACCAAAAAATTATCTGCATGAGACATCAATATACATACTGCATATTTATTTTCTTTTAGTTCTTTTTTATTTTATTATTAGCACCACTAAGCATTATTGCTTAGCGCGTTGCTTTTTGCCATGCGTAAGTACTGGAGATACGGAGCGCGATCCCAGTAGACCCTAATCAGGGTGAGACTCAAATTTGCTAATGTCCTGTGTCACCTCTCAGCTACAGTGCATTGGTAGGATGCTAGGTTATATTTTGTATTTTGTGTTTTGTATTTTTGTAAATTTTGTAATTAAACTTTCATTTTGTCATGTATATTGAAACTTATGTGATTATGTATTAATGAAATTATCTGTAAATGGTGTTCATAAATGAAAGTTGAGTATTTATTTATGATTTGAGTATAAATATGATGTGAATTGAATGATTGGAAAGTTTGAGAAATTGTTGAAAATAGATGTGATAATTGGGAGTTATGGAATAAAATGATTATTGGAAGTGTTTTTCACAGATTCCGAAGAACTGTTTTCTCCATTTTTAGTCGGTACTCTGCCAAATTTTCTATAAAATTTTTGGAACCTCAAATTAATTTATAATTTCAATAAATGACTTAAATGGATTAAATTTCACAAATTGCACTTCATAACCATGAAGAAATAAATTAAGGAAGGATAAAAATAATTGAGATAAAATATAGTGTTCTAGTACACTGTGTGGCATATCTTGCTCAGCTATATAGTAGACGGGTAAGGGTGTCACAAAGAAATAGTTCTAATGATATTAAGAGCTAATATCATATCTCATTGCCAATTAGTGATGAGCCTAGTGAGTCACACACATACACAAGTAATCACCAAGTTAAATGTGATTTAATTAATTAGTTAAAGAGTTTAATTGATTAATTAAATAGGTTTGGTTTGCAATTAGATTGCAAAGTCCCTAGCATG
The DNA here is from genome assembly GCF_030052815.1 of Hevea brasiliensis. NCBI lineage: Eukaryota > Viridiplantae > Streptophyta > Magnoliopsida > Malpighiales > Euphorbiaceae > Hevea > Hevea brasiliensis. Next base: position 67,916,672 of record NC_079495.1, read on the forward strand.
GCTTGAAACCAAATCTAGGTTATTGGATGTATAGTATAAGTTAAATTTATTTTTAAAGTGTTTAAATATGAATTTCATTATGAGAAATTAATTAATAGAGATTAATTAATTAATTTATATTTGATATAAATTGATTAGAAAAAGAGAAATAATTATTTTGGGTTGAGAACTCAAAATTAAGACACAAGGGTATTTTGGTCATTTCACAGGGTGACATGTGGCACCATGAGATGGTGACACATGGGACTACACATAAGCTTGCCATTTGTCTTTTAATCATGTAAGATGATTAAAGTCAAGATTAAATCTAAGTTTGACACTTGGCACAATGTGATTGGGTCAATTAAACTGAGAGCCAATCAGAAGATGACATGTGGCAAGGGTTTTAAGTGATGACCTAGCTATATAAGGGAAAGGATGAAAGAACAAAATATAATCTGCTATTCTCTCATTTTGTGCCGCCACCTTTGAGACTCCTTCTTCACATCTTCTTCATCTCTCATCAATTCCAAGAGAATTGCCAACATTCTCTTGAATTAAAATTGCTAGAAATTGTTTCTAATGTCCTGTATACATCTATAATATCTCTAAAGGCAAAACCTTAATTTCTAATTGATTTGAAAGGCTTAAGAAGCTATTCAAGGGGCAGCCATTGGTGATCTTGGTGTGCACAAGATAGAGGGACAACATCTGGTGTCCTAGGTGCATCCCAAAGGTACCAAACACAACTACAGTGCATCAAAAGGTTAGTGCATATGTTCTTGATTTAATCTAGGGTTCTAATGAATTAATCTATTAATTCTAAAATCTTAAATAGCAAATGTAGATCCAAAAACATATTAAAAGTGTTTTAATATGCTGTTTAACATTGAAATCAAATAGATAAATAATGAATCTTGCATGATGCATGAGACCTTAGAAGAAAAAATTTTGAATTCAATGATCTAAACTTATATTTTTCATGCTTCCGCTCCCTCAATTGGTATCTGAGCCACTATATTTGCCATTTAGATTGCTTAATATATGATTTAATTGTGTGATTTGATCATGAGATGATTGATTCATTGCTGGTTGCAAAGAATAGGTGGTTGCATGATGATGAACACCATTGGTGTGCATGGTTTGGTGCATTCAACCATGCGCATGGCTTTTGGGCTTGAATGTGGGCTTGGTTTCAAGGCCCATAATTAGGCCCATGACTAATTAAAGTGTTTAATTAGGAGTTTTAATCACACAATTAAATTTTGATTCAAATTTGAATTTTTAAATTTGTTTAAATGTGATTCAAATCTAAATTTTAATTTTGTTTGAATGTGATTCAAATCTGAATTTTTAAATTTATTTGAATCATATTCAAATCTGGATTTTTAAGTTGAATACGAGATATTCAATTTAATTTAAGTAAGTGTGTTTTATTTAATTGTTAAATAGTGATTTGCATGATAGATGATCATGGACAATAAAAGACTAATGTGATTGGATTTATTTCTTTTATGTTTTTTTGGGTTGTAAATTAATTAATTTATTTTAATTTATTTTAGTGGCATGTATTATAAAGGTTGTAATATTTTTTGGGTTGTAATTTCATTTATTTGGTTCTTGTTAATTCGCCTTGGTATTCAAAGGATTACTATGTAATTGGATTGCAAGAAAATCAAGAAGGTCAAGAGCATTGGTGGGACTAGTGGGAGGAATTCAAGATTAAATATTGATTATGTACTCCTTCAGCAACTCTTGTAATATGAATGAATGAAATGCACCTAGCAATGCCCTGATTCAATTCTTGGTGGCTCATAATTGAATCCCTTAGAAAGTCCATGTGTCGCACCCTACTCCCCTGTAAGATGTAACATGATCCCGTAGTACACCTAATGAATTACCGTACTTCGCCTACCGATAACCCATTAGATATACTACAAGGGATTTTAAAACAATTTTCGTAAAATTTAAATCATCAATTAAAATCTGGTGTTGTAAAATTTTTTTCAAAATTTCGGCAAAGTGTCGGTTGTATTTTGATAAAACAGTTCTTCAATCCCGCAAAAGAAAATGCTCCCAATATGTTTTCTCAAATACAACTCCAGTAACTTCATTTCAATTCACAATTCAAATCTCAATAAACAATCCATTCATTTTCAAACTAATCTCATCATAAAGAAATATTTCATTAATTACAAGACTCAAAATTTATATTACAAGACTATTCAAGTAAATGAAATCTCAAATTTACATTTACATTTAGTTACATGCCAAAATATTTTACAAGAGTTTTTATACAACTGCTCAAATAATTTACATACATATTATTACATGCATACATCAAAACCTGTGTACATGGTTATACTTGGAGCTGATCTGAATGTCTCTTCAAAGAAGTTTACTCAATTGCTCTATGCTATTTTCACCTGCGATAGCATACAAAGCTATCACTGAGTGGTGAACTCAGTGGTGCACAACTATAGTTTAAAACATAGTATAATATACCTTAATAAAAATTACAACAAATAATTTGGAAATCTGGATATTCATCAAATTCCAAAACTCAAAGTATTCATTGCCAATAATATGAATCATTTGCATAAAATGACTTTGATCACGAAGTTCAATTTATCAAATCATAACTAACCATTTAAGGTGAATCCAACAAAATCAATTATACATAAATCATAATTGAAATCACAATTCTTTACTATTCAAAAACATTATGTATCTCAAAAACCATTCTGTATCTCACTAACTATGGAAGACTAATCCGAAAGGGCCATTTTCGGGGTGATTCTAACTCCCTATGGTCGGGGAGGTCGAATCTTCATGCACAGTACACATCACAATATTGAATCTTTCGAAAGGGCCATAACAAATAAGAACTTATATCTAACCTCTAATAAGAGGAGAATCTAAGCCTGTGCACGTACCATGGTAATCAAAACACAACTAACTCCATTGTCTTCTCAACAACTGAGAGAGACGGGTAATAACCTAGTCAAGCGTCTATAGTGAGATATAAAATAATATCACAATCCTTTTAGTGAGCATAAATCACAATACAATTCGATTCAAAGTTAATTCCAATATCCAATAATTTTTATGCTCATCACAATTCAAATCATAAATTTGCATTTTTCCATGCAAATTGCCCATCACAATTCAAAACATGTTCTATCACAATTTTCCAAAACATAATTTATTCAATCCACAACAATGCTTAATACTTGTGGAAATACCATTTCACAAAGCTAAATTCATACATACTATAACAATTTCAATAATCATTGAATTAAATGCAATACTTGATAAACATAATTCATAAGAAAAATATGTCATTTAATCATATGAAATATTCTGAACAAAATCAGTTAAAAACTAGTTGTGCACAAACCTCTGATAACTGTCTCTTGGCTCTGACTCAGTGTTTCCTTCCCCTTCCCTGAGTCTTTGCTAACTGAAACACACAATTTGAAGTGTTTCGGTACTCATTTAAATCGTCTCTAACAATAAGGCTTAATACTTAATTTATTGAATTCTATTATTTCCTTAGTCAACCTAAGATGCTGACCCTCGATGCATTCTAGGTGAATTAGGTTTTAATGTTACCAATATATCACATTTGTAGCCTTTTAGCATTGGTACATGTTGCCAAATTCATTTCCAAGTACATTGCATTTTATCGCAATTTGTCGGATTCCGGTATACCAATTTGATATAACCGGATGACCTAGTTCCCTCGGTTTTTGGGTTTTGATCAACAAACTTGTAGATCCATGTCTTATTGCACGCGGGGCAAAATTTCAAGTCATTCTGAGTTTACTATACCAAGTTATGGTCATTTTACTATTGCTGATCAGAATGTACCAAAATTGGTCACTTTAGGTCATTTTAGGTCATTTTAGGTTCGGCTAGTTTTTGGACCCGAAATTGTGCAAGCTATTTGACTTGCTTATGGTCATTTATGGTCTTTGGTGTCTTCATAAGACTTGTAGATATATGTCTCAACTATTCATGGTAAAAAATTTCAGGTCCATTGGACCTGTTTTGGGTGAGTTATGGCCAAAACACTAACTGCTGCCCATATGATCAATTTTCAAGCCTTAAATGCACTAATCCAGATTTGGTCATTTTTTAAGTTACCTTCCAAGAAGAATTTTGGTAAGCTTCCTTCATGAATGTTGGCACATTTTGTGCCTAGTTTCACCTCCAATTGGTCTCATACCAATTGGAGTCACACACTTAAGGTTCTAAGCCAAAACACACACTGCCCTATTGCACATTGTCCATCACTCATCAAAGGACACATTTAACATTACCAAGTTACACATTTATGCCAATTCTGGTTTGTACCATAACCTAAACACATTTAGCAACTCATTTTTGGTCATTTTGGTAGCGTGTAATCACACTCAAAATGCACCTTATAGTACAGAATTTGCCAAGTCCAAATTACACGCAATTTAACTACATAATATAGCTCATTTACATGTCCAAACTCAAACTCTTATGCACATATACATGCTGCCATAACAAGTACCATAATTCAACAATAATATTCCATAAGCCAAACCATGAAACAACATTTTTTGGTCCACACTTCAAATTGCCGAATTGTACCTCTCTTTGAATTAATTTCCAAGCTTCCAAAATCAAGTGTACTTTCACATATACTTAGTATACATCACCCACTCTATTCCTACACACATAAACACTTAATCAACACTTTAATCCACCATTTACAAGCAAGGATAATCTGTTCTTATGGAGTTTCCATGGCTGCGAAAAATATACATCTCCCTTAAAACATCAAACTCCAAAAATCTTTCCACAATTCAACTACCCATAACATCCACACAAACTTTAATGAAGCAAGCATCAAAAATACCTACTTACCACTTTGAAAACTCTTCAAAACCTTAACTAAACTTGATCTTCTTGCTGCTTATCTACTGCCCAAGTGGTGTAGAGCAATTTTAGTGAAGAAAGCTAGTGGAAAAATGGCTTGGATCATGCTTGCATGAAGCTTCAAGGTGGGATGGCCATGGAGGAGCTCCTTCTTCAATTTTCGGCTGATCTTAGCAAGGTTGAAGAAGATGGGAATTCTGCTGTCCAAAATGAAGATTAATGGTCCACTTTAGGTTTTAGTGGACCACTAAGTTAGAATTTAATCTTTGTTTATTCTTAAGGTTTCATTTTCCCACATTTGACTCTCAATTTTTGCTATTTAAACTATGTACCACTAATTTAATTTTTCATGACATTTTCCAAGTATAATATCATGTATTTTTAATGGACATTTAGGTCAAAAGACAACTCGGGGTGTGAAATGACCACAATGCCCCTGTTCGGGTTGCATTCCCGATTTTTCGGTAATACCGAATTTTATCGTTTTCTCGATTTCTTACTTTTCTTTGTACTAATTAATTAATTTTTCTTTAATATTTTTAATGATGCTTATACTTCAATAGACATTTATTTAAGTCCTAAAAATACTTTTCAGGGCTCCCCGCTGTCCAGGGCTAGTCAATGGTCCACGCCACGACTTCCCAGTGCGGTCACCCATCGCTAGGGTTCTCGGCTCGTTTAACTTGGTTACATTTCATTGCTATTATTTTTCCTTTGTTTTTCTTGTATTTCATTATTTTATGTCTCCTCATCAATATTTACGTGTAGTTCTAGGCATCCTATGTAACACCCTCCCGGTAGCAACTCCGTACATTTGACTGTTCCAGTGACCAGTATCAGTCCGGACAGCTAGAATGTCCGGAAAAATATTTAAACTAAAGTGAGGAACCATAATGAACTCAAATATTAATAAGAAAAATTTAGTAAAAATTTTAAAAATAAAATACAACCAAGTTAAATGAGCCGGTGCCCTAGCGATGGGTAACCTAGTGAGAAGTTGCGGTTCTCGCAACTAGGAGCCCTAGACCCAGGGGAAAAATTATAAAATAATTATTGGGACTCCAGAGAAGAGTTATTGAGGTTCTTATGGCATTAGAATGCCAAGGAAATGCTTAGAAAAATTTTTCAATCGGTACAGACAATTTTGGCCCGTTAAGCCAAACGGAGGGCATTTTGGTCATTTCGCCTTCAGAGGTGATTTTTGGCCGACTTGTCCAGTTAAGTAAATAATTATTATGACACAAAATATGAATAAATATTTCTAAAAATTAAATTGAAATTTGGTAGAAAAGAAAAGAGAGAAAAAGGAGCTAAATTGGGAATTATGATGTCATGCTTAGGTAATTAAAAATGCTACGGCCAATCACATAAAGGCAAGACAATTAAAATTCAATTAAAAGGGATAAATGAGGCAGAATTCTAGAAAATTTCAGCAGCCCTTTCTCTCTTCAAAAACGTCACCCATGCTCTCCCATTGTCCACCATAGCCAAGCTTTTACCAAGCTTGATTTTCTTGGTTTTTACCCAACTAAAGCCTAAGTTCCCAACACAAATTCTTGTTCTTTCCTCTTAGTAAAGATTTTGGGAGCAAAAAGAAATCAAAAGGAAGAGTTCTTACAAGCTTGAGATTAGCTCCATTAAAGGTTAGTGACAATTAATTCTTTAAACTTATATATGCATCATTAGGAGTGTGAATTGATCCATTGATTTTATGTGTTTGAAAAGTTGAAATGCTAGAGCTAGGGTTTGGACCCAAAATTGAGATGTTGATCATGTAATGGTGAAATTAAGTTTTAATGGTCAATTAGTGACCATTTGTTTGGTTTGAATAAAAAATGAAGTGAAATGGGTTGTAGGATTTGAGGTTGGAGTGGCTGCCTTGTGTGACCTGCAAGTTTGGATGTGAGTCCAGCCTGTTTGGACAGCTATAACTTAAATTGTAGAGGTTCATTTGATGTTTGGCCAATTGTACATGAAACTAGACATAAAATGGCACAACTTTGGTGAAGAAACCATGCCCATAAGACCAAATTAAATGGACCAAAACCTTGCTCCAATTCGGGTGACCTGCAATCTGCCTGGGCAAAATGACTAAATGAATAGTATTTGGTCATTTGGCCATAACTCAATCTAGCAAGGTCTAATTAATCTAAAATTTTACCAGCAACAAGGTGACATATAGACCAACAATTTTCATGAAGGAACTTGACCCAAATTATGATAATAACTTAGTCAAATTGCCAACCAAACTTAGGTTACCAAATCTGGCAGAACAAGTTTGGCCCAGATTTTTGGAATCTGCCCAATCCGGCCAGTTATGGTTTTCAGGCCATAACTTGAGCTAAAAAACTCCAAATGGAGTGATTCAAAAAGGGAAATTCAACTAAACAAAATGACGAACAACTTTCATGTTTACCATTTTTCCAAATTCCCACTGCAACAGTAACTAATGGAACAGTAAACCCAAGGCTTGAAAATTGAAAATTCTGTCCAATTCACATTAAGCTTAGAAATGGTATTGGCAACCAATACCAACAAGTTTAAAATGCAAAATGTGGTATGTTGATGATATTTAAACTAAATTACCTATTGTCAATGTAAAAGTCAACATTTTGGTTGACTAATGAAATAAATAGTTGTCATAAAAATTTCAATTTCAAAGAATTATACAAATTAAAAGTGTTAAATGCCCTAGTAGGCCTAATGTGATTGGTTTGGATAGGTTGGCATGCCAATAGGGTTCTGTTAGCAGTACTGCATATGGCTTTATGCCATTATGTATTTCATGGCTTCCCATGCCATTCTATGACATAATAGCCTTTGGCTATGATAATGAGTTATTATACTCGGGTTTAATCCCCGATAATTATCACAGCTTATTAGTTGTTCTGTTGCACACCGGGAGACACAATGTGACCGATGGTGTGATGGTCCGAGGTACTTAGTACCCAGTATCAGTTTACCCGTTTATCCAGTCCAGTCAACTAGTGTAGGTTACTAGGGCAGTATTAATAAATTTTACCAAACTTTAATCGAATAATATTGCAATAAATATTTGAAATTTAGTCCACCCCAAAAATGTAAATATACATTTTGCACACGTCTTATTTTATTTTATTTTATTCTATTTTATATTGTCACCACTAAGTAGAATTGCTTAGCGCGTCGCTTTTGCCACGTGCAAGTACTGGAGACATAGCTGGGGAGTCCAGCAGGCCTCACACAGGCTGAGCCTTCATATCTGTACTCAGAGTTCAGAGTCACCTCACATTGCAGTGCATTTGGTAGGACATTAGGCTATTTTGGTATTTTGATATTTTGTATTTTGTAACCTTCTGTAATGTATATTATAAATTCATGTAATTATGCTTTTGTGTAAATATCTATGAAACATATTCAGTAATAAATTGAGCATTTTTTTATTGAGTTGACTGTGGTTTGAATTTAATTGAATTTTGAGATATTGAAGTGAATTGAGAAATTGTTGAGAATATATTGGAGGTTGATTGAGAATAAGGTGATGATATTATTGGGAAAGTTTTTAACAGGTTCAGAAGAACTGTTTTTCCAATTTATAGCCGGCACTCTACCGAATTTTCTATAAAATTTGCGGAAAAATTTAGATTTGTAAAAAATTATAAATAAATGAATTAAAAGAGATTAATTGAAATTGAAATATGAATTGGTATTCCGACACACTGAGTGGCATAACTTGCTCGGCTACACTGTAGACGGGTAAGGGGTGTCACATTTAGTGGTATCAGAGCATCGGTTTAGGCGTTTTTGGGTCTAGATAGAGCACATACCATTGCATTGCATTCGTAAGTGTTGAGGTGACACTGATGCAGATCTGTTGTTTTCTTATTTTGAATAGGACATGGATCCTGCTTCGCAAAGAGCAGTTGATGAAGAGGTGGAGAGTCATGCTCCACCAAGGGCTGAGTCTGGGGGCAGGGGAGAACCTACTCCACCAGCAGCTGAGGCACCTACTCAACCTCAGTTTGCGCTATTTCAGCAAATGACCGAGTTCTACAGGCAAATGATGGGTGTCACACCCTACCCCTCTGTAAGGCATAACATGATCCCATAGTATACCTAATGAATTACCAACTCCGTCTACTGATAACCCATTAAGTACACTACAAGGGATTTTAAAAACTTTTCTTACTTCTTTTACAGTGGTGAGCACTATTTACAGGTGTTAAAAACTTTTATGAACTGAAGTGAAACAATTAACTCATTTGATTTATTTGGAATTTCTGTAAAAATTTTGGCAGAGTGCCATCTGTATTTTGGATAAAACAGTTCTTCAGAAAACATGTAAAAAGACACTTCAATAATTTTCCAAATCTCAACTCCAATACATTTCTCAACACAACAATTTATCAACTCAATTCCATAGAAATTTTTCAAAGTCTGAGATAAGGAAATATAATACAGTTTTTACAAGTCAAATAGCTCATAATTAATTTACAACTTCAAGGTACAATTTGAATTTGCAACTGCTCAAAACCAAAAACAAAATATACATACAGTGAATATACATTACATTACAAAATACAAAATGCGGTATACTCACTATACCCAAAAATCTCTCGCTGGCGGTACTAGCAGCCTAGTCTGCTGTCCTATCTGTCTGTCTACCTGCGACAGCAATAAAAAGCTATCGCTGAGACAATGTCTCAGTGGTACACAACATTAACCAAATACAACTTTAAAACACAACTCATAAACCATATAAATAGTGGATACGTAAAACCATAGTTAAATTCAAGACAATGGATGTCATAAGGAATTTAAACTCCAATTCACAACTTATCAAAATTCATAATAACACAATTTAGTCAAATAGTTTAAGCATACCGTATTGCCAATTCATACACAATTTGATCAAATTACTGAATAACATCATTTTGTAAATCAATAACACAATTCGATCAAATAACTGAATAATATCATTTTGTAAATCAATAACACAATTCGATCAAATAACTGAATAATATCGTTTTGTAAGTCAATAACACAATTTGATCAAATAACTGAATAATACAATGTTGCTAATCGATAACACAATTTAGGCCATGACACAATTTTCTTTTCACACATGCCGTGTTGTACACCACGACAAGACATACTCACCCCAATAATCGAAATCAGTGAGGGAGGGAGCTAGCTATATAACGAGTACTCATCCATACTCACCTCAGACTGGGAAGTCAAAGAGGGAGGAACATAATCATACTCACCCTAGACTGATAAGTCAAAGAGGGAGGAATAATCACACTCACCCCATTAATGGAGGAGGAACATAGTATCAGTGTCATGCCAATTGCGAGTCAAAACAATTCCAAACATTTTATTCAATGATCCGTAAGAATCCAATAAATTTCCAAAGTTATAATTTCATTCACAAAATGGCAACACAATTCGTAATTCACTTCAATTTCCACAAAAACCATTTACAGTGCTTTTCAATCAATAAGTATCCATCAATATCATTCAAACAATTTTTCACAGTTTCAAACCATTCACAATGTTTTTCAATCAATAAGTGTCCATCAAACACATTTCCACAATTTAAAACAATAATATACAATTAGTCAATATTTATTTGAATTGACAAATTCAAGAGAAATAGTTGTTGTGCACAAACCTCTGATATTTGTCTCCTGGTCTTGACTCAGTATTTATTTCCCTTTTGCTGAGTCCTTGTTAACTGAGAAACACAATTTGAAGTGTTTCAGTGCTAAATTAATTTGCCTCTAACGATAATGTTCGATAAATAATTCACTGAATACATTTATTTGCTTAATCACCTAATATACCAACCCTCGATGTTTTCTAGGTAAATTAGGTTTTAGTGTCCTTTACATGTCACATTTGATAGGGTTTTAGGGTTGGTACGTGTTACCAAACTCAATTCTATGTATATTGCGTTTTCTTGCATTTCAATTGCAAATTGCTGGATTTCGGGATACTAGTTTGACCTTGCCGGACGATCTAGTTCCCTCGGTTTTCGGGTTTCGGTCAAAACTACAAACTTGTAGATCTATGTCTTATTGCACGCGGAGCAAAATTTTAGGTCAATCCGAGTTAAGTAGACCAATTTATGGTCATTATACTATTGCTGGTCAAATGGTATCAAATTAGGTCAATTTTAGGTCAATTTGGTCAACTCTGGTTCGGCCAGTTTTTGGACCCGAACTTGTGCAAGTTGTTTGACTTGCTTATGGTCATTTCTGGGCTTTGGTGTCTTCATAAGACTTGTAGGTATGGGTCTTAACTATTCATGGTTAAAATTTCAGGTCAATTGGACATGTTTTGAGTGAGTTATGGCCTAAACACTAACTGCTGCCCAATTGGTCAGTTTTTAGGTCTCAAGTGTACCTAATCCGAATTGGTCATTTTTCACATCACCTTGCAAGCAGAATTTTGGTATGTTCTCTCAATGAAAGTTGGCACATTTTGTGCCTAGTTCCACCTCCAATTGGTCTCATACCAATTGAGGTTACACATTTAAACTTATTGGCTAAAATGTACACTGCCCTTGGTTACTTTGCTTAACACACATCAATTACACACATTTACCTTGCAATTTGTTTACTTCTCTACCAATCTGTTTTGGTACATTACCAAAAGCATATTCTGCTTTACACTAACATTACTTTGGGCAGATTACAATTACCCTCAACACACCAAATATAATTCACATTTACAAGTTCTAAGTACCATTACATATACACCTAACCATTACAAATCTTACATACACTTTACAATATCAATCTCCATACATATCCATCAATCCTTCTAGGTCAATATTCTGCCTACACTTCCATGAGTACATACATTTACTCAAGTGTTCCCAAGCTGCCGAAAATTGTCCTTCAACATCAAAGTGCCCTACAATTTACCAATTCCCATCCAAGTGTATAAATCACCATGATCAACATTATTTCTCATCAATTATATGCATAATAAATCATTAAATGCGTGACCCCATGGCTGTCCAAAAATGGCTATCTCAATAACTATTTAAACTTTAAAATTTCCTTCACATAACTAACACCCATAACATGAACATAAAGTTTAACAAAAGGAATTCTCAAAAATGTAAACTTACCTTTAATTGTAACTTGCTAAACCTTCACCAAACTTCTCAAATTTGGTGTCAATATCTTCCTTGTGATGTGTAGACAAAGTTTCATGAAGGAACCTAAGAGATTGGAGTTGAAAATGGAGGATGGATCAAGCTTGCATGCAAACGCCCATGGAGTTCTTCTCCTTTCCTTCAATTTGGCAAGTTTGAATGCTTTGGAGAAGATGAATATTTCTGTTGGTTTAGTGGAGTTACAGCTGCCCTATTATGTATTTAATTTATGCATTAGTGGTCCACTCACAATTTTAATCATTTTATAATCTAATTGTTCACTTAATCCCACATTAACCCATGATTTTAACTATTTACTTTAAGTACTATTAAACTAATTTTTCATTTTATTTTCTAAGTGTAATATTATTTATTTTTAATGGACATTTAGGTCAAAAGACAATTCGGGGTGTCAAATGACCATAATGCCCCTGTTCGGGTTACGTTCCCGATTTTTCGGTAATACCGGGTTTTGTCTGTTTTTCGATTTCTCACTTTTCTTTGTACTAATTATTTAATTTTTCTTTGATCTTTCTAATGAGATTTATTCTTCAACAAGGTTCTATTTAAGTCCTAAAAATGTTTTCCAGGGTTCCCCGAAGTCCAGGGCTAGTCAACGGTCCACGCCATGACTTCCTAAGTGTCACCCATCGCTAGGTTTCCCGGCTCGCTTAACTTGATCACATTTCTTTGCTATTATTTTTCCTTTGTTTTTCTTGTATTTTCTTTTCTTGTAATTCATTATTTTATGTCTCTTCACTCATATTGAAGTGTAGTTCTAGGCATCCTAGCTGTCCGGACAACACTGGTCACCGGAACAGCAGAACGCACTACCGAACTTAGGGGTGTTACAATGGGGGCAATTCCACCACCACAACCACAGCCACAACCTCCACCAGCACCACAAAAATCTCATATGGAGAAATTACGAAAACATGGGGCTGTAGACTTCTTTGGGAAGAGGGAGGATGATCCCATGGCTACAGAAAATTGGTTGGATAGAACCATCAGAGTACTGAAACAGTTAAACTGCACCCCTGAGCAGAACCTGGTGGGTGCTGTGTCCCTACTTCAGGATGACACATATCAGTGGTGGAACACAGTAACCAGTGAGGTGCAACCTGAACGGATCACCTGGGAATTCTTCCTAACAGAGTTCAGGAAGAAATATATTAGCAAAGTATATTTAGAAGAGCGAAGAAGGGAATTCATCAGTTTGAGACAAAGACAGTTGTCAGTGGCTGAGTATGAGCATGAGTTTGTCAGACTGAGCCGGTATGGGAGGGAGATAGTCCCTACCGAGACGGTTTGAGGAAGGGCTCAATGACAACATCAAAGTTATGATCACAGCACTGGAGATTACGGATTTTGCTAAACTAGTAGATGCAGCATCAAAAGTGGAAAGGGTTAGAATCAATGAACAAAATAGAAGGGAAAGACAGCAGAAGAGGGGTCCGGGTCAATCCAGTGCATATTCTGCTCCCAGTAAGAAGAGTAAGGGTCCTCCTGCTCAGAGATTGGGATCACCACAGGGTCAGGGTCAGTCTCAGGGGCCCAGACCATAGTTCACACCTAGGAGAGGCCAGTCCACACCATCAATGGGCAGCTCTCTAGGGACGGTGTTTAGGGGACCAGCCCCTGCATCTTCTGCTTGTCAATACTGTCAGAAGTGGCATAAGGGGGAGTGTTGGTGAGTGACTAGTGCATGCTTACGGTGTGGATCGACAGAACATCAGATCAAGAATTGTCCAAAGAGGACTACTACTGTTGCTCCAACACAAACGGACAGACCTACTGCTTCACCACAAAGGGGTAGGAAACCTAGTAAACCTGAGACAGCTGGTCCATCACTGAGGCCTGCTTCTGAGTCAGCTGAGAGGCCAGACACTAGAATACCAGCCAGGGCCTATGCCATCAGAGCTTAGGAGGAGCAAGATGCCCCATATGTCATCAGGGGTACGTTTTCCCTCTATAACACATCTGTACATGCATTGGTGGATCCAGGATCCACTCATTCCTACATTTGCATCAAACTACCCATAGAGAGGGGAGTTTCAGTAGAGGAGAGTGATCAAGACATTCTGGTCACAAATCCACTAGGCCACAGTATGGTAGTGAATAAGGTGTATAAAGGGTGCCCGTTGAGGATTCAGGGGTATGAATTCTCGACAGACCTAATTGAATTGCCCTTCAACGAGTTTGACGTGATTTTGGGAATGGACTGGTTGTCACGTCATCAGGCAATAGTTGATTGTAAATTGAAGAGAATTTTTCTGAAAACTTCTGAGGGTAATGAGATTACCGTTGTGGGTGAAAGGATAGATTTCCTGTCCAATGTTATCTCAGCTACAGTTGTAAGAAGAATGATGAGAAAAGGCTATGAAGCTTACCTAGCACACGTGGTTGATACTAGGCAAGCTAAGCCAAACCTGAATGATATACCCACAGTAAGAGACTTCCCAGATGTATTTCCTAAAGAGTTGCCTGGTTTACCACCAGAAAGGGAAGTCGAGTTTGCTATTGAGGTAGTGCCGGGTACAGCACCCATTTCCATTGCTCCTTATAGGATGGCACCCACTGAATTGAGGGAGTTGAAAACTCAGTTGCAAGAGTTGCTTGATAAGGGGTTCATACGCCCCAGTGTGTCACCATGGGGAGCTCCGATGCTGTTTGTGAAGAAAAAGGATGGAACCTTGAGATTGTGTATCGATTACTAACAGTTGAACAAAGTAACTGTGAAGAATAAATATCCATTGCCTAGAATCGACGATCTGTTTGATCAGTTGAAAGGAGCCGGTGTATTTTCAAAAATTGATCTCAGATCAGGATATCATCAGCTGAGGGTAAAGGATGCAGATGTGTCAAAAACTGCATTCAGAACTCGGCATGGGCACTATGAATTTCTAGTGATGACGTTTGGGTTAACAAATGCACCAGCAGCATTTATGGACCTTATGAATCGTATCTTCCATCCATACTTAGATCGGTTTGCAGTGGTCTTTATTGATGATATTCTGGTGTATTCCAAGACCAGAGAAGAACATGATGAACATTTGAGGATTGTTCTGCAAACCCTGCGAGAAAAGAAGCTGTATGCTAAGTTGTCCAAGTGTGACTTCTGGATGAGTGAAATCTCTTTCCTTGGACACATAGTATCCGCAGAGGGGATTAGAGTGGATCCCAAAAAGATAGAAGCAGTGATGGAATGGAAGCCTCCCAGAAATACAACTGAGGTCAGAAGTTTCTTGGCGCTAGCTGGGTATTACAGAATATTTGTGAAGGGATTTTCCTTAATAGTTGCTCCAATGACCAAGTTGTTACACAAGAATGTCAGATTTAACTGGAATGACAAATGTCAGGCTAGTTTTGAGAGGTTAAAGGCTATGTTGACAGAGGCACCAGTGTTAACACAGCCAGTGTCGGGAAAGGACTTTGTGGTCTACAGTGATGCCTCACATAATGGGCTAGGGTGTGTATTGATGCAAGAGGGGAAAGTGGTCACCTATGCTTTCAGGCAGTTAAGGCCACATAAACAGAATTACCCTACCCATGATCTAGAGCTTGCAGCAATTATCTTCGCACTGAAGATATGAGGCACTACTTATATGGTGAAAAGTGCTACATTTACACAGACCACAAAAGTCTAAAATATTTGCCAACTCAGAAGGAGCTCAACCTTAGACAGAGGCGATGGATTGAGTTCCTGAAGGACTATGATTGTGTAATTGACTACCATCCTGGGAAGGTAAATGTAGTTGCTGATGCTTTGAGCAGAAAATCCATCACAGCTTTGAGATCATTGAATGCCCGTCAATCTTTGGTTCGAGATGGAGCTATTTTGGCTGAGTTGCAAGTGAGGCCAAACCTGCTACAGCAGATTTTAGATGGGCAAAAGGCAGATGATGTGGCACCCCTTACCCGACTACAGTGTAGCTGAGCAAGTTATGCCACTCAGTGTGCCGAGCACTCTATTTTATCTTAATTCATTTTTATTCTTCCTTTTGAATATAACTTGTGAAATATAATTTATTTAAGCCATTTATCGAAATTATAATTTATTTGAGGTTCCGAGAATTTTATAGAAAATTCGGCAAAGTACCGGCTAAAAATGGAGAAAACAGTTCTTCGGAACCTGTGAAAAACACTTCCTATGATCATATTCAATCATCTCATCACTCTCAAACTTCAATATCAAAATCTCAACATTTTTCACCATTCATTTCTCAATCATTCATCTCATGTGATATCATGTATAAATTACAGATAAACATTCACTTTTACATTCATTAATACGATTTTTCATTATTTACATGAACTTCAAAATACATTCCATAAGTTCAAATACATATGAGAAAATAGAAATTAGTTACAAAATGTCAAAATGAAACCTAGTGTCCTACCAATGCACTGTGGATGGTGAGGTGACACGGACACTATGCAGAACTGTGGACTGCCTTACCGAATCTGTGGTCTACTGGGCCCTCTGTCCAAATCTTCAGTACCTACGCGTTGCAAAAGCGACGCGCTAAGCATAAAGCTTAGTGGTGCAAATAATACAAGAAAATATAATATGCAAATAAAAATAATAATTTCCTTGCTATTGTGTTCATAAGAAATGAATAATTACTAACTTATTGTTTAGTCGAGGGCTAATCATGTTTTATGATATTAACTTCTTCATGCATTTCGTTAATTATTTTCTTCATGATCTTGAGCTTCTTTGTATTTTTGTAATCATTCCTGATTCTTAATTTTCGTAGTTTCTTTAATAATCAGTTCAATGACAGTTATACTTTTCCATGCCCAAGTAACCTATACTGGACGACTGGATTGGATAACGGGTTGTTGGCACTGGACACTGCGGTGCCTCGGGCCGTCATACCATGGGACGCAGAACGTCTACCACGTATGCAGTCAGTATGGCTAAAAAGCCATGATATCACATAATCGGGCATAAAAGCCATGAATACGGGCATAAAAGCCATGAATACGGGCATAAAGCCATGAATACAGGCATAAAGCCTTTCGCAGTACTGCTAAAACAATACCCTATTGGCATGCCAAACTATCCAAACCAATCTTGTTAGGTATACTAAGGCATTTGATACTTTAAAATTCTTCAATCTTTGAATTTCAACTTTTGGTGTCACTATTCATTTCATTGGTCAACAAGAAAGTTGACTTTTGCATAGAAAGTAGGTACATTGACTTTGGCACTTCAAACATACCACATTTTTCATTTAAAACTTGTTGGAAGTGATCACCATTACCATTTCTAGGCTTAAACCAAGGGAAACAAAATTTTCAGTTTTTGAAGCTTAACTTTACTATTCCATTAAGCACTGTTATAGTGGGAATTTGAGGAAATGGTAAACATTAAAATTGTTCCTTATTTTGTCTAGTTGAATTTCTTTTTTTGAATCACTCCATTTGGAGTTTTGTAGCTCAAGTTATGGCCAAAATAAGTTTACTGTTCATGGGTACTGTTCCTGCTGAAATTTTGGGTTTTGGCAGATTTTGGTCCAACTTTGGTCAGTAATTTGACCAAGTTAAGTTCATAATTTGGTCTAACTTTCTTCATATGAAATGTTCTACCATGCCTTAGGTTTCCATCGGTTCAAGATTCGCCTAAATCTGAGTTTTCTAGAGAGAGTTATAGCCATCCAAACATTACTGTTCAAATGTAAATCTGCAGAGTTGCAGGTTTGATAACTCAAATTTGTTCAATAATTTGAATGGGTTAATGGCATAATTTGGGGTAGGTTTCTTCATGAAAGTTGTTTTTCTATATCATATCTTGTTGCTGTAAAAATTTCAGGTCAATTGACCATATCTACAGTGAGTTATGGCCAAATGAACAGTTACTGTTCATTTGGTCATTTCTGCAGGTGCTGTTGCAGGGTATCCTGATTGGGGCCAACTTTTGGTCCTCTTGCTTTCATCTTTTGGGCATGGTTTCTTCAGAATAAATGTGCCACTATAAGCCTAGTTTCATGTCCAATTGGACAAACACCAATTGGACCTACACAGCCAAAGTTATAGCTGTCTAAGTGGACTGAAATTTTAGTCACCCTGCTGCACTTACAAGGCAGCCTACTCATTCCCTTTGCCATGCTACATTTCAGTCCAAATTATGGTCAACTTACCTAAAATGGTCACTAATTGACCCTTATAATGTTCTTTCACAATTTCATAAGCTAAATCCAAGTTTCACACCTCAAAACCCTAATTTCCATTATAAATTTTCACAACTACCTTAATTAATCACTTTCATTCCTTACATATATATATATATATATATATATATATATATTTAAACATACTCTCTAGTTCACTCTAAGTCCATCAAGACACTCAATCATGTTCCTTCTTTAGGGCTGCCAAAAATCATGGTGGACATACACATAACTTTTATTCATTTAAGTTACAAATTCATACTTGTTTCAAGTCTCTAGCATGGGATTAAAGAGTTTTAAGTATATATGTGCACTAACCTCTTGTAGGGCAGAATTTTCCCAAGTTAATCTTCACTTTCTTTCCCTTTCTAGGCTGCCAAACACTTCCCAAGAGGTAGAGACAAGTTTTTAGTGAAGGGACTTAGGGTTTTGGGGTGAGGAAAGCATGGAAATTGAAGCTTTAGAAAGTTTGTTAATGGAGGAGTGAGGGAAGAGGTGAAAAACGTTTTTGAAGGAGAACAAGGGCTGCTGTTTACTTTTTAATTCTTTGGTCTCTTTTGACTCTTTTTATTAGTTAATTTGATGGTTACTTAATTGTGATTGGTGGACAATTTTAAATGACCTCCTAATATGTCATAATTGGCATTTTATTGTATTTTCTTTTCTCTTCTTCTCTACTCACTTTCAATTAATTTTTTATCAATATTAATTCATATTTTATGTCATAATAATTATTTACTTAACTGGATAAGTTGGCCAAAAATCACCTCTGAAGGCGAAATGACCAAAATGCCCTCCGTTTGGCTTAACGGGTCAAAATTGTCTGTACTGATTGAAAAATTTTTCTAGGTATTTTTCTTGGCATTCTAATGCCATGGGAACCTCAATAACCCTTCTCTGGAGTCCCAAAAATTATTTTATAATTTTTTCCTCGGGTCTAGGGCTCCTCGTTGCGAGAACCGCAACTTCCCTCTGAGTTACCCCTCGCTAGGACACCGGCTCGTTTAACTTGGTTGTATTTTATTTCTAAAATTTTTTTACTAAATTTTTCTTATTAGTATTTGAGTTAATTTTGGTTCCTCACTTTAGTTTAATTATTTTTTTCCGGACGTTCTAGCTGTCCGGACCGACACCGGTCTCCGGAACAGTAGAATGTACGGAGTTGCTACCGGGAGGGTGTTACAAATGAAAAGTTAATGGCTATTATGAGCAAAATCTCAGAGGGAAAAGCAACTGACTATGAGGTGAAAGCAGATGGGTGTCTGTACTACAAAGGAAAAGTATGTGTACCAGATAATGGGGAATTGAAAGCCAGTATTCTGAAAGAGGCACATGCTAGTGTTTATGCTATGCACCCAGAAAGTACAAAAATGTATCATGATCTGAAGCCTCATTATTGGTGGCCTGGTATGAAGAGGGATATAGTTGATTATGTGACTAAGTGTTTGACATGTCAGCAAGTCAAAGTAGAACATCAAGGTCCATCGGGTTTGTTACAGCCCATAAACATACCTGAATGGAAATGGGACCGAGTCACTATGGATTTTGTTAGTGGTCTACCCCTCACCCAAAGGAAGCATGATGCAGTATGGGTGATAGTGGATAGATTGACGAAGTCAGCACATTTTCCGCCAGTTAGGACTGACTACTCACTGGAGAAGCTAGCAGAATTATATATCAGTGAGATAGTTAGGCTGCATGGAATCCCACTTTCTATCATATCTGACCGAGACCCAAGGTTTACATCAAAAATTTGGAAGAAGTTGCATGAATCCTTGGGTACACAACTCCACTTCAGCACAGCTTTTCATCCTTAGACGGATGGGCAATCAGAAAGAGTAATTCAGGTAAACAACTGAAACCAATTGAACTAATGCAAATATTGAACTGAAATGATAATAATAACATGAAATATATGTCAGGTCCTTGAGGATATGCTGAGGAGTTGTGTCATTGAGTTTGAGGGAAGTTGGGATAGATACCTCCCACTAGCAGAATTCGCATACAACAATAGCTACCAAGCTAGCATTCAAATGGTTCCGTATGAAGCACTGTATGAGAGGAAATGTAGAACTCCAGTGTGCTGGACTGAATTGGACGAAGATAAGCTGGTAAGACCAGACCTGGTGAAACAGACTGAGGAAAAAGTGAAAATAATCAAAGCTAACCTGAAGATTGCCTCCGATAGACAAAAGCCTTATGCCAACCTGAAGAGAAAAGAGATAGAGTATGCAGTTAGTGATAAAGTGTTTCTCAAAGTCTCACCATGGAAGAAAATATTGAGGTTCGGAAGAAAAGGTAAGTTGAGCCCTAGGTTTATAAGCCCATATGAAGTCATTGAACGTGTGGGACCAGTAGCCTACAGGCTAGCTTTACAACCAGAGCTGGACAAGATTCACAATGTGTTCCACGTGTCTATGCTAAGAAGATACCGCTCAGATCCTTTACATGTCATCTCCATGGAAGAAATTAAAGTACAACCAGATTTGACATATGAAGAGGAACCCATACGGATCCTGGCTCGGGAAGTAAAAGAGTTGAGGAATAAGCAGATTCCACTGGTGAAAGTGCTTTGGAGGCACCACAACATCGAGGAGGCAACTTGGGAAAGTGAAGACACGATGAGGCAACAGTTCCCTCAACTGTTTGCATCAGGTAAATTTCGAGGATGAAATTTAAATTAGAGGGGAAGAGTTGTAACACCCTCCCGGTAGCAACTTCGTACATTCTATTGTTCCGGTGACCAGTGTCAGTCCGGAGAGCTAGAACGTCCGGAAAAATATTTAAACTAAAGTGAGGAACCATAATTAACTCAAATATTAATGAGAAAAATTTAGTAAAAATTTTAGAAATAAAATACAACCAAGTTAAATGAGCCGGTGCCCTAGCGATGGGTAACCGAGTGAGAAGTTGCGGTTCTCGCAACTAGGAGCCCTAGACCCGGGGGAAAAATTATAAAATAATTATTGGGACTCCAGAGAAGGGTTATTGAGATTCTTATGGTATTAGAATGCCAAGGAAATGCTTAGAAAATTTTTTCAATCGGTACAGACAATTTTGGCCCGTTAAGCCAAACGGAGGGCATTTTGGTCATTTCGCCTTCAGAGGGGATTTTTGGCCGACTTGTCCAGTTAAGTAAATAATTATTATGACACAAAATATGAATAAATATTGCTAAAAATTAAATTGAAATTTGGTAGAAAAGAAAAGAAAGAAAAAGGAGCTAAATTGGGAATTATGATGTCAAGCTTAGGTAATTAAAAATGCTATGGCCAATCACATTAAAGCAAGACAATTAAAATTCAATAAAAAGGGATAAATGAGGCAGAATTCTAGAAAATTTCAGCAGCTCTTTCTCTCTTCAAAAACGTCACCCATGCTCTCCCATTGCCCACCATAGCCAAGCTTTACCAAGCTTGATTTTCTTGGTTTTTACCCAACTAAAGCCTAAGTTCCCAACACAAATTCTTGTTTTTTCCTCTTAGTCAAGATTTTGGGAGCAAAAAGAAATCAAAAGGAAGAGTTCTTACAAGCTTGAGATTAGCTCCTTTAAAGGTTAGTGACAATTAATTCTTTAAACTTATATATGCATCATTAGGAGTGTGAATTGATCCATTGATTTTATGTGTTTGAAAAGTTGAAATGTTAGAGCTAGGGTTTGGACCCAAAATTGAGATGTTGATCATGTAATGGTGAAATTAAGTTTTAATGGTCAATTAGTGACCATTTGGTTTGGTTTGAATAAAAAATGAAGTGAAATGGGTTGTGGGATTTGAGGTTGGAGTGGCTGCCTTGTGTGACCTGCAGGTTTGGATGTGAGTCCAGCCTGTTTGGACAGCCATAACTTAATTTGTAGAGGTTCATTTGATGTTTGACCAATTGGACATGAAACTAGACACAAAATGGCACAAGTTTGGTGAAGAAACCATGCCCATAAGACCAAACTAAGTGGACCAAAACCTTGCTCCAATTCGGGTGGCCTGCAATCTGCCTGGGCAAAATGACTAAATGAACAGTATTTGGTCATTTGGCCATAACTCAATCTAGCAAGGTCCAATTGACATGAAATTTTCCCTACAACAAGGTGACATATAGACCAACAACTTTCATGAAGAAACATGACACAAATTATGACCATAACTTAGTCAAATTGCCAACCAAACTTAGGTTACCAAATCTGGCAGAACCAGTTTGGCCCAGATTTTTGGAATTTGCCCAATCCGGCCAGTTATGGTTTTTAGGCCATAACTTGAGCTACAAAACTCCAAATGGAGTGATTCCAAAATGGAAATTCAACTAGACAAAATGAGGAACAACTTTCCTGTTTACCATTTTTCCAAATTCCCACTGCAACAGTAACTAATGGAACAGTAAACCCAAGGCTTGAAAATTAAAAATTCTGTCCAATTCACATTAAGCTTAGAGATGGTATTGGCAACCAATACCAACAAGTTTAAAATGAAAAATGTGGTATGTTGATGATATTTAAACTAAATTACCTATTATCAATGTAAAAGTCAACATTTTGGTTGACTAATGAAATGAATAGTGGTCATAAAAATTTCAATTTCAATGAATTACACAAATTAAAAGTGTTAAATGCCCTAGTAGGCCTAATGTGATTGGTTTGGATAGGTTGGCATGCCAATAGGGTTCTGTTAGCTGTACTGCATATGGCTTTATGCCATTCTGTATTTCATGGCTTCCCATGCCATTCTGTGACATAATAGCCTTTGGCTATGATAATGAGTTATTATACTCGGGTTTAATCCCCGATAATTATCACAACTTATTAGCTGTTCTGTTGCACACCGGGAGACACAATATGACCGATGGTGTGATGGTCCGAGGTACTTAGTACCCAGTACCAGTTTACTCGTTTATCCAGTCCAGTCAACTCGTGTAGGTTACTCAGGCAGTATTAATAAATTTTACCAAACTTTAATCGAATAATATTGCAATAAATATTTGAAATTTAGTCCACCCCAAAAATGTAAATATACATTTTGCACACATGTCTTATTTTATTTTACTTTATTTTATTCTATTTTATATTGTCACCACTAAGCAGAATTGCTTAGCGCGTCGCTTTTGCCACGCGCAGGTATTGGTGACATAGCTGGGGAGTCCAGCAGACCTCACACAGGCTGAGCCTTCATATCTGCACTCAGAGTTCAGAGTCACCTCACATTGCAGTGCATTTGGTAGGACATTAGGCTATTTTGATATTTTGATATTTTGTATTTTGTAACCTTCTGTAATGTATATTATAAATTCATGTAATTATGCTTTTGATGTAAATATCTATGAAACATGTTCAGTAATAAATTGAGCATTTTTTTATTGAGTTGACTGTGGTTTGAATTTAATTGAATTTTGAGATATTGAAGTGAATTGAGAAATTGTTGAGAATATATTGGAGGTTGATTGAGAATAAGGTGATGATATTATTGGGAGTGTTTTTAACAGGTTCAGAAGAACTGTTTTTCCAATTTATAGCCGGCACTCTGCCGAATATTCTATAAAATTTGCGGAAAAATTTAGATTTATCAAAAATTATAAATAAATGAATTAAAAGAGATTAATTGAAATTGAAATATGAATTGGTGTTCCGACACACTGAGTGGCATAACTTGCTCGGCTACACTGTAGACGGGTAAGGGGTGTCACATCCTAGCTGTCCGGACAACACTGGTCACCGGAACAGTAGAACACACTACCGAACGTAGGGGTGTTACAATTCTCCCCCCCTTAAAAGAAATTTCGTCTCGAAATTTTACCTGGCATCAATTTCTGAACAGCTGTGGTTGCTGTCTCCTCATGTCCTCTTCACGTTCCCCAAGTAGCTTCCTGGCCTGAATGATGGTTCCACAGCACTTTAACCAGGTGTATCTGTTTGTTCCTCAGCTACTTCACCTCATATGCCAGAATTTCTACGGGTTCTTCCTTATATGAGAGGTCTCGATTTACCTCAATCTCTTAAACTGATAGTACATGAGATGGGTCAGATCTGTACCTCCTTAACATGGACACATGGAAAACACTGTGTATCCTTTCTAGCTCTGGAGGTAATGCCAGCCGATATGCCAAAATTCCCACTCTTTCCAGAACATCATATGGTCCGATGAAATTAGGACTCAGTTTCCCCTTTCTGCCAAACCCCATAATTCTCTTCCAATGAGAAACTTTGAGGAATACTTTATCACCTACTACATATTCAATATCTCTTATGTTCAGACCAACATAGGACTTTTGACGGTCTGATGCAGCCTTGAGTCTATCTCTATTCAATCTAATCTTTTCCTCTGTCTGCTGATCAATTTCTAGCCCAATCATCTTCCTTTCACCTACTTCATCCCAACATAGGAGAGTTCTGCACTTCCTGCCATACAAAACTTCATATGGAGGCATCCCAATGCTTGATTGGTAGCTATTGTTATAAGCAAACTCAATCAAAGGCAAGTGTATATCCTAACTACCTTCAAACTCAATCACACAAGCTCGTAGCATATCCTCTAATATCTGAATTACCAATATCTGAATTACCCTCTCAGACTGGCCATCTATCTATGGGTGTAATGCCGTGCTGAAGTTCAATCTAGTTCCTAGGGCTCTCTAAAGACTACCCCAGAATCTAGAAGTGAACCTGGGATCTCTGTCAGATATAATTGATACTGGCACTCCATGCAATTTTACAATCTCATTTATGTACAATCTGGCTAATTACATGTCCAAACTCAAACTCTTATACACATATACATGCTGCCATAACAAGTACCATAATTCAACAATAATATTCCATAAGCCAAACCATGAAACAACATTTTTTGGTCCACACTTCAAATTGCCGAATTGTATCTCTCTTTGAATTAATTTCCAAGCTTCCAAAATCAAGTGTACTTTCACATATACTTAGTATACATCACCCACTTTATTCCTGCACACATAAACACTTAATCAACACTTTAATCCACCATTTACATGCAAGGATAAACTATTCTTATGGAGTTTCCATGGCTGCCAAAAATATACATCTCCCTTAATGCCACACCTTACCCCTCTGTAAGGCATAACATGATCCCGTAGAATACCTAATGAACTACCGAACTTTACCTACCGATAACTCAATAAGTACCCTACAAGGGATTTTAAAACAATTTTCTTACAATTTGGAAGTGGTGAGCATTTTGGTAGGAATTAAAATCATTTATTCAAAACTTAAATACTAGTAAAAAATTTTGACCATCTTAATTTTTTCGCAAATTTTATAAAAATTTTGACAGAGTTCCGTCTATATTTTGAAAAAACAGTTCTTCAAAAACCTGTGAAAAACACTTCCAATAAATTTTCCACAACTCCCAACCTTCAAATAATCTCAATTCAACTCAATTTAATCCACTTAAAAAATAATTCACAATCCAATCAAAGTTTAACATCTCAAAATATTTCATTACTTCATTCACAATGCATAAAGTTTGAAATTCACAAATACAAATCTTAATTTATAAAAAGAAGTTGCAAAAATAATATTATTACAATTTATTATACAACTACTCAACTTTACATCGATACATAAAACATTGCAATATTTACATCAAAATAACTACAAGGGTATAAAACAATACTCGTACAAAAATATCAGTGTAGTTCTTAATCTCAGTAGCAGCTCACTCTGCTGCCTTCTCCTTGCTCTTATCTGTGACAGCAAAATAAGCTATCGCTGAGTATAAAAATACTTAGTGGTGCACAATAAAAATTTAAAATACAATACATAAATCATTCATTGCCAAAAGACAATTTAAATATTTCTCAATCACATTTCACAAATTATCAAAGCTCATAATCACACAATTTAGTCAAATAATTTAAGAACACAGTGTTCCCAATTCATGCACAACTTAAGCCATGACACAAAATTTTTGATCAATGCCGTGTTGTACACCACGATAAAGCAATCTACAACCCCACTAACAGAAATCAATGAGGGAGGTGGCTAGCTAGCTAATGAGTACTCATCCGATCTACAACCTCAACTGATAAACCAAGAAGGGAGGAAAGATAACCGATCTCACCCCATAAATGGAGGAGGAATAATAAGATACTGTCATGCTAAGTGTGAATCAAAAATCAATTTCAAACATTTTATTCAAATAATTTATGAGAAACCCAATAAATTTCCAAAGTCACAATTTCATTCACATGATGGCAACACAATTCATAATTAACTTCAAATTTTCATTAATCACACTAAATCAATTTTTTAATGACAAAATGTTCAAATAAAGTTTATTGTGCACAAACCTGACGTGAGTCGCCTCTAGGCCTTGGCTCAGTCTCTCAGACCTTTCAAGTCCTTTTCAGTTGAAACACACAGTTTCACAGTGTTTCAGTCTCATAGCTTAGCATAAATCCAAAAATAAATTAAAGTTCACTTTTATCTAGCTTATATCTGCTAAACTAGACGTTCTTTAAAATTTGTGTTTCGGGGTTACTATTCACTACACTATTCCAGTCAATTTGTTGACTTTCTAAGGCTTAATAGGTATAGGAATTCCAACTTCACCCACATATCACATTTTGATCACTAAATTTGTTGGTTTTAGTCATTTTCTCAAAACTTAAGTCTCTTAGGCAAAATTGCCAAATTTTTAGTTTTGGTATCTTAGGTTACACTGTTCCATTGGTCATTTTACTGTTGAAATTTGGCAAAACTTCCTTCATAGAAAATGTTCCCTATTGTCTTAAGTTTATTCTCCTTTTTGAATTACTCCAATTGGAGTTTTGTAGCTCAAGTTATGGCCATTTGAACCATGGCTTCCGAATTGGATTCAACCCAGAATTCTGGGCAATTTTTGGTGCTGGCAGTTTTGGGTCACCAACTTGGGGTGGCCAAATGACTTGGTTAATGGCATAATTTGGGTTTGTGCTCTTCATGAAAGTTTTAGGTCTATATCTCATCTAACCACTGGTAAATTTCAGGTCATTTAGAGTTTCCTAGCTCAAGTTATGACCAAATGAACAAACACTGTTCATTTGGTCAGTTTGTACAGGCCAGCCTGTAATTTTTCAACTTTGGTCAATCTATTCACTAGATTTTAGTTACTTTTTGGGCATGCTTCCTAAATGAAAATTGTGTCATCCCCAATTGGTCCCATATCCATTGGACTTGTAAAATTTCAATTTTGGTCCTTCAAAGTTGACTTTGTCATGCCGCAGCAGGATGACCACACTCCCTCCGAAATTGACTTTAATTCCAATACTTCTAACACACTTAATTAGGTCACAAATGACCATTTCTCACTTCACATTAGGTCAAAGACACCATTTGCAAATTCTTCACATTTTTTGTCTCTAAACCCTAATGTCCAAACCCTAATTCACCAACCTCATGCATTTAGCTACCTTCAAAGCTTTTAATCCTAACCATTCAACTAACTAAAGTTCCTAAACCCATTCAAACCATTGAAATCATGCAAATCACCCTCCTCCTCATGCTGGCCAAAATTTCAGTTTAGTCCCTCAACAATTTGTTTCATTTCATTTTAAGTTTATTTCTATGTTCTTGATGCTATACACACACTAATTAAACTAAAAATTTGAAGTTTTCATTACTAACCTTAGGTGAAGTCTTTGATCTTCACTTATTTTCAATTTTCTTCAATTATTTGATGACCAATCTTCCTCTCAAGTGACTAGAACAAGTTTTTGTGAAGCAATTATGGGAAGATTTGAGGTTTAATGGTGATTTCAAAGCTTGACGCAAGCTTTAATGAAGGTTTAACTATGGTGAGGGAGAGAGAAAGAGTGAGGCGGCAATGGAAGAAAGGAAGAAGACTTTTAGTTGATTTTTCTTTTCTTTTCTTTTCTTTTTATCTTATGGAAGACCATAAATTCCAATTAAGGAAATATATTAAGTATTATTTTTTTATGGCATCATGCATGAGGTCATGCATGATGTCATCACCTTTTGACTTTTCCATTTTCTCTTTTTTTTCTATTTATTTTTATATTAGTTCTTTAATTTAATTCTCGATTCCGAAATTTTTTTTTCCCCAATTTTATTTGACAGTTAGGTCAGGAGTCAGCTCTCTGGGTCAATTGACCAAATTGCCCCTTGCCGGTTCAACCCGGTTTGCAAATAATTTAATAATTCTTTTAGCTCCCTGACCTAATTATTTGACTGGCTTAACAGTTCTTTTTCGTGATTTTCTCTTTTCCACTGTGTTCGTAACGGTCCTAAGGATCGTAGCGTCATATTTTACAGTTCGAAATTTGAGTTTAAATTGGCTTCGTAGTCGTTCCCGATACGGTCACCCATCGCTGTAACTCTCGGCTCGTTTATCCTCTTATGTTCTATTTTTCTTATTTATACTAACTAATTAGTAATTACTAATTATTTGTATTTATGGCTTCTTTAGTTGTCTTAAGTGTGGTTCTAATCCCCTTAATTTTCCAGACCAACACCGGTTACCGAAACAGTGAAATATACCAGGCTATACAAATAGGGGTGTTACAATTCTCTCCCCCCCCCCCCCTAAAATAAATTTCATCTCGAAATTTTACCTGGTATTAATCTCTGAACAGCTGTGGGTGTTGTCTCCTCATGTCCTCCTCTTGTTTCCATGTAGCCTCCTGGCTCGAATGGTGGTTCCACAACACTTTTACCAATGGTATCTGCTTGTTCCATAGCTGCTTCACCTCATAAGCTAGAATCTTTATGGGTTCTTCTTCATATGTGAAGTCTGGATTTACCTTAATTTCTTCCACTGATAGTACATGAGATGGGTTTGATCGGTACCTTCTCAACATAGACACATGGAAGGCGTTATGTATCTTCTCCAACTTTGGAGGTAATGCCAACCGATATGCCAAATAACCTATTCTTTCCAGAACCTCATATGGCCTAATGAAACGAGAACTTAGTTTCCCCTTTTTGCCAAATCTCATAATTCTTTTCCAAGGAGAAACCTTGAAGAAAACTTTCTCACCCATTGCATACTCAATATCCCTTCTCTTCAAATCAATGTAGGACTTTTGACGGTCTGATGCAGTCTTAAGTCGATCTCTGATCACTCTGATTTTCTCTTCAGTTTGCTAAACAATTTTGGGTCCAATCATTTTTCTTTCACCCACATCATCCCAAAACAATGGGGTTCTACATTTTCTGCCATACAAAGCTTCATATGGAGGCATCCCAATGCTTGATTGGTAGCTGTTGTTATAAGCAAACTCAATCAAAGGTAAGTGTATGTCCCAACTGCCCTCAAACTCAATCACACAAGCCCGTAGCATGTCTTCCAAGATCTGAATTACCCTTTCAGACTGGCCATCTGTCTGTTGGTGGAATGTAGTACTGAAGTTCAATCTAGTTCCCAGGGCTCTCTGAAGATTACCCCAGAATCTAGAAGTGAACCTAGGATCTCTGTCTGATACGATAGATACTGGCACTCCATGCAGTCTCACAATCTCATTAATGTACAACCTGGCCAATCTATCTAAACTGTAGTCCATTCAGACTGGCAGAAAATGAGCAGACTTTGTTAGTCTGTTAATAATAACCCATACTGCACCATGACTCTTCTGTGTCCTCGGAAGTCCCATCACAAAATCCATCGTTATTCTTTCCCATTTCCATTTTGGCACTGGTAGTGGATGTAACAACCCAGTGGGTACTTGATGCTCTGCCTTCACTTTTTGACAAGTTAGGCATTTGGGAACTAACTCTGCCATATCTCTTTTCATACCCATCCACCAGTAATGCTCCTTTAGCCCTCTATACATTTTTATACCACCAGGGTGCATGGTAAAAGGAGACTCATGTGCTTCCTTCAAAATGATCTGTCTCAAATCAACATCATTTGGAACACATACTCTGCCCTGGTGTGTCAATAGACCATCATCTCTGATTGAGAATTCTGGTTTCTTGCCCTGCCGAACTTCTTCCAACATCTTTTGATACCTTTCATCACTCTGAACAGCCATTCTGATATGATCAATCAACACTGGCTGTATATGCCATGCAACTGCTGTCTGTCCATCATCATTAATCTCTAAACTGGCATGTAATGATTTCAACTCATGTACCAAAGATAAAGAAGTAATCTGTAGACTTGTCATAGTGTTGCGACTTAAGGCGTCAGCCACCACATTAGCTTTCTCTGGCTGATAGTCTATCAGACAATCATAGTCTTTTATCAACTCTAACCATCTCCTCTATCTCAAATTCAACTCTTTCTGTGTGCCCAAATACTTTAAACTCTTATGATCTTTGTAGATGTAACACTTTTCCCCATACAAATAGTGTCTCCAGATCTTAAGAGCAAACACAATGGCTGCAAGCTCCAAGTCATGTGTCGGATAATTTCTCTCATGCGGTTTTAGCTGGCGTGATGCATAGGCAATGACATTCCGATCTTGCATCAACACACAACCTAACCCATTGTGAGAAGCATTGCTATAAAATGTATATTCTTTACCCAATGTAGGTAAAGTCAAGACTAGAGCTTCAGTCAAACATCTTTTCAATTCATCAAAACTCTGTTGGCATTTATCCATCCACTGAAATTTCACATCTTTTCTAAGCAGCTTGGTCAATGGAGATGCCAACATGGAAAATCCCTTCACAAATAGACGGTAGTGTCCAGCTAACCCCAGAAAACTGCGAATCTCTGTGATATTTCTGGGTGGCTTTCAATTAAGGACAGCTTCTATCTTACTTGGATCTACCTTGATGCCCTCTTCTGATACTACATGCGCCAAGAAAGATATTTCCTTCAGCCAAAATTCACACTTTGACAATTTGGCATATAGCTATTTCTCCCTCAAAGTCTGTAGTACAATCTGCAGATGTCTATCATGCTCTTCTGCATTCCTCGAATAGACCAATATATCATCAATAAATATCACAACAAACTGGTCGAGGTATGGCATGAAGATAGTGTTCATCAGATCCATAAAAGCAACCGGAGCATTAGTTAACCCGAATGGCATAACAAAGAACTCATAATGGCCATAGCGAGTTCTGAAGGCAGTTTTAGAAATACTCTATTCTTGTACTTTCAGCTGATAATAACCTGATCTCAGGTCAATTTTGGAGAACACAGCTGCACCCCTCAACTGATCAAACAAGTCATCAATGCGGGGCAATGGGTATCTGTTCTTTATTGTCACCTTATTCAACTGCCGATAGTCAATGCATAACCGGAGAGTGCCATCTTTCTTTTTTACAAACAACACTGGCGCTCCCCAAGGTGACACGCTAGGGTGGATAAAGCCCTTGTCAAGTAGCTCTTGCAACTGCACTTTTAACTCCTTCAATTCTGTATGGCGTTATGGAGATTGGGTCCACACCAGGCATAACATCAATTTCAAACTGCACTTCTCTTTCTGGAGGTAATCCTAGCAATTCATTAGGAAACACATCCGGAAAGTCACAAACAGTAGGAATGTCCCTCAGTGGTGGACTTCCCACTTGGGTGTCTATCACATGTGCCAAATATGCTTCACACCCCTTTCTGATCATCCTTCTAGCCAGTGCAGCTGAAATGAAGTTTGAAGGCAATAACTGCCTCTCCCCATGTATCACCACATCACTGTACAAAGGGAGACCAAAAGTGACTGTCTTCAGTCTACAGTCAATTATCGCTTGATGCCTGGCTAACCAATCCATGCCCAAGATAATATCATAATCTCTGAAGGGCATTTCAATCAAAGGACAATCCCTATATAATCTGTTTACCCTGACCTCCTGGCCTAATGGACTAGTTACTAGCACATCATAGTCCATCAGTACACACTGGATAGCAGTAGAACACATCACACTAGCACTAACATACGAATGTGTGGAGCCAGGATCAAATAACACATGTACATCTTGGTCAAAGATGGAGAAAATACCAGCTACAACGTCTGATGTTTCAGCTTCCTCCCTCTGATGCATGGTATACACTCTGACTGGTGCGCCACTAGATACTGGCTGGTTAACAGTGCTTTAACTCCCAGGAGTGTTACCAGGACCCCTACCTCTGTCTCAACCTCTACCAGCTGGCTGTGATCCTCTAGGTGCAGAGACTTGGGCTGATCCCTCAGATGTAGCAGAAGGTCCAGACCGGCGCAGACTAGTACAATTCTTAGCGAAATGTCTACTCCCTCCACAGTTAAAACATGCACCAGTGTCCTTGAAACACACCCCACCGTGTGTTCTAACACAATTTTCACACTATCGTACTGATAAAGCTCCTCGGGGTGCTTGCTGGGTCTGCTGACCAGACCGGGGTGGTCTTTGGCCAGAGAATCTGCCTCTGCCAGATCTACGAGAGCTGGATCCCCCAAAACTATTTCCTCTTCTCAGAACCACTCTTACGTGCTTATCCAGTAGTCTTTTTAGTCTTCTCTTTCTCTTGTGTACCCTTCTTCACTGCCCCTTCTGATTCTATCCTTTCCAGTTCCAGGGCCTGTGAGATCAACAGCGTGAAATTCTGATGTCGAAAACCCACAACTTGCATTCTCAGATTCGGCCTTAACCCGAACTCAAACCTCTTACATCTATCTCTGGGCTTTCAGCGTAGTGGCTCAGTCGAGAGAAGTCCCTCTCGTATTCTGCTATGGTTCTGTCCCCTTGTTTCAAACTCAAAAATTCTTGTAACTTCATATCCACATATGCATCGGGGACCCACTTCTATCGAAACTCCCTCAAAAAGTTTGACCAATTAAGGACCGGAGGTTCTACCAGGCTGTGGGGGATGGTCTTCCACCATTCATATGCATCCCCTTGGAGAAGAGATACTGAATATTCAAATTTTAATTCTTCAGTACACTGCAGCTTCCTGAAAACCCGTTCCATTCTTTCCAACCACTGTTCTGCCTCCAGTGGATCCACAGTGCCTTTAAACTTGGTGGCCCCAAATTTCATCAATTTTTCATATTGCCGAGCTGAGGGCTGTGGTTGTGCTATAGGTGCTTATATCTGAGCTTGGGGTGGCACATTTCCCGCCATTTGCTAGAAAAACGCAGCCATCTACTGTGCAAACTGAGCAGGAAACTGCGGTACTGGAGTAGGAGCTGGAGTGGCTGACCCACTCACGTTCGGGAGTGTTGGGGCTTCCCCTTTAACCTCAGCCTCAACAAATTGTTCTACGGAATGATCTCCTTCTTCCATTCCATTTTCCCAAATTTTCTACTTCCTGTGATCAAACACAAGGAGGTTAACCTCCGTTAGTGCATATTCATGATGTAAATATGTCATAGGTATCAATTAAAGACACTTGAGCAGTTGTACTTATCAAAGAAATGTTCACATAAATAGTCAAAATTCATTGCAAAACCACGCTCTGATACCACTAAAACATGTCACATCTTACCCCTCTGTAAGGCATAACATGATCCCGTAGAATACCTAATGAACTACCGAACTTCACCTACCGATAACTCATTAAGTACCCTACAAGGGATTTTAAAACAATTTTCTTACATTTTGGAAGTGGTGAGCATTTTGGTAGAAATTAAAATCATTTATTCAAAACTTAAATACTAGTAAAAATTTTTTACCATCTTAATTTTTACGCAAATTTTATAAAAAATTTGACAGAGTTCCGTAAATTTTCCACAACTCACAACCGTTAAATAATCTCAAGTCAACTCAATTTAATCCACTTCAAAAATAATTCACAATCCAATCAAAGTTTATCATCTCAAAATATTTTATTACATCATTCACAATGTATAAAGTATGAAATTCACAAATACAAATCTTAATTTACAAAAAGAAGTTCCAAAAATAATATTATTACAATTTATTATACAACTGCTCAACTTTATATCAATACATAAAACATTGCAATATTTACATCAAAATAACTACAAGGGTATAAAATAATACCCGTAGAAAAATATCAGTGTAGTCCTTAATCTCAGTAGCAGCTCACTCTGTTGCCTTCTCCTTACTCTTATCTGCGACAGCAAAATAAGCTATCGCTGAGTATAAAAATACTCAGTGGTGCACAACAAAAATTTAAAATACAATACATAAATCATTCATTACCAAAAGACAATTTAAATATTTCTCAATCACATTTCACAAATTATCAAAGCTTATAATAACACAATTTAGTCAAATAATTTAAGAACATAGTGTTGCTAATTCATGCACAACTTAAGCCATGACACAAAATTTTCGATCAATGTCGTGTTGTACACCACGACAAACCAATCTACAACCCCACTAAACGAAATCAATGAGGGAGGTGGCTAGCTAGCTAATGAGTACTCATCCGATCTACAACCTCAACTGGTAAACAAGAGAGGGAGAAAAGATAACCGATCTCACCCCATAAATGGAGGAGGAATAATAAGATACTGTCATGCTAAGTGTGAATCAAAAATCAATTTCAAACATTTTATTCAAATAATTCATGAGAAATCCAATAAATTTCCAAAGTCAAAATTTCATTCACAAGATGGCAACACAATTCATAATTAATTTCAAATTTTCATTAATCACACTAAATCAATTTTTCAATGACAAAATGCTCAAATAAAGTTTATTGTGCACAAACATGATGTGAGTTGCCTCTAGGCCTTGACTCAGTCTCTCAGACCTTCCAAGTCTTTTTCAGCTGAAACACACAGTTTCACAGTGTTTAAGTACCATAGCTTAGCATAAATCCAAAAATAAATTCAAATTCACTTTTATCTAGCTTATATCTGCTAAACTTGACATTCTTTAAAATTTGTGTTTCGGGGTTACTATTCACTATACTATTCTAGTCAATTTGTTGACTTTCTAAGGCTTAATAGGTATAGCAATTCCAACTTCACCCACATACCATTTTTTGGTCACTAAATTTGTTGGTTTTGGTCATTTTCTCAAAACTTAAGTCTCTTAGGCAAAATTGACAAATTTTCAGTTTTTGTGTCTTAGGTTGCACTATTCCATTAGTCATTTTACTGTTGAAATTTGGCAAAACTTCCTGCATAGAAAATGTTTCCTATTGTATTAAGTTTATTCTCCTTTTTGAATCACTCCAATTGGAGTTTTGTAGCTCAAGTTATGGCCATTTGAACAATGGCTGCCGGATTGGATTCAACCCAGAATTCTGGGCAATTTTTGGTGCTGGCAGTTTTGGGTCACCAATTTGGGGTGGCCAAATGACTTTGTTAATGGCATAATTTGGGTTTGTGTTCCACATAAAAGTTTTAGGTCTATATCTTATCTAACCACTGGTAAAAGTTCAGGTCATTTAGAGCTGCCTAGCTCAAGTTATGACCAAATGAACAAACACTGTTCGTTTGGTCAGTTTGTACAGGGCAGCCTATAATTTTTCAACTTTGGTCAATTTATTCACTAGGTTTTAGTCACTTTTTGGGCATGCTTCCTAGATGAAAATTGTGTCATTTAGTGTCTATTTTCATCCCCAATTGGTCTCATATCTATTGGACTTGTAAAGTTTCATTTTTGGTCCTTCAAAGTTGACTTGGTCATGCTGCAGCAGCATGACCACACTCCCTCCGAATTTGACTTTAATTACAACACTACTAACACACTTAATTAGGTCACAAATGACCATTTCTCACTTCAAATTAGGTCAAAGACACCACTTACAAGTTTTTCACATTTTTGGTCTCTAAACCCTAATGTCCAAACCCTAATTCACCAACCTCATGCATTTAGCTACCTTCAAAGCTTTTAATCCTAACCATTCAACTAACTAAAGTTCCTAAACCCATTCAAACCATTCAAATCATGCAAATCACCCTCCCCCTCATGATGGCTAAAATTTCAGTTTAGTCCCTCAACAATTTGTTTCATTTCATTTTAAGTTTATTTGTATGTTCTTGATGCTATACACACACTAATTAAACTAAAAATTTGAAGTTTGCATTACTAACCTTAGGTGAAGTCTTTGATCTTCACTTCCTCTCAATTTTCTTCAATTCTTTGATGACCAATCTTCCTCTCAAGTGACTAGAACAAGTTTTTGTGAAGCAATTATGGGAGGATTTGAGGTTTAATGGTGATTTCAAAGCTTGAAGCAAGCTTTAATGAAGGTTTAACTATGGTGAGGGAGAGAGAAAGAGTGAGGCGGCAATGGAAGAAAGGAAGAAGACTTTTAGTTGATTTTTTTTTTCTTTTCTTTTCTTTTTATCTTATGGAAGACCATAAATTCCAATTAAGTAAATATATTAAGCATTATTTTTTTATGGCATCATGCATGAGGTCATGCATGATGTCATCACCTTTTGACTTTTCCATTTTCTTTTTTTTTCTATTAGTTCTTTAATTTAATTATCAATTCCGAAATTTTCTTTTCTCCGATTTTATTTGACAGTTAGGTCAGGAGTAAACTCTCGCCGGTTTAACCTGGTTTGCAAATAATTCAATAATTCTTCCGGCTCCCTGACCTAATTATTTGACTGGCTTAACAGTTATTTTTCGTGATTTTCTCTTTTCCACTGTGTTCGTAATGGTCCTAAGGACTGCAGCGTCACATTTTACGGTTTGAAATTTGAGTTTAAAATGGCTTCGCAGTCATTTCCGAGACGGTCACCCATCGCTGTGACTCTCGGCTTGTTTAACCTCTTATGTTCTGTTTTTCTTATTTATACTAACTAATTGGCAATTACTAATTATTTGTATTTATGGCTTCTTTAGTTGTCTTAAGTGTGGTTCTAATCCCCTTAATTGTTCGGACGGACACCAGTCATCAGAACAATGAAATATACTAGGCTATGCAAATAGGGGTGTTACACTTAAAACATCAAACTCCAAAAATCTTTCCACAATTCAACTACCCATAACATCCACACAAACTTTAATGAAGCAAGCATCAAAAGTACCTACTTACCACTTTGGAAACTCTTCAAAACGTTGACTAAACTTGATATTCTTGCTGCCTATCTACTACCCAAGTGGTGTAGAGCAATTTTACTGAAGGGAGCTAGTGGAAAAATGGCTTGGATCATGCTTGCATGAAGCTTCAAGGTGGGACGGCCATGGAGGAACTCCTTCTTCCTTTTTCGGCTGATCTTGGCAAGGTTGAAGAAGATGGGAATTCTGCTGTCCAAAATGAAGATTAATGGTCCACTTTAGGTGTTAGTGGACCACTAAGTTAGAATTTAATCTTTGTTTAATCTTAAGGTTTCATTTTCCCACATTTAACTCTCAATTTTTGCTATTTAAACTATGTACCACTAATTTAATTTTTCATGACATTTTCCAAGTGTAATATCATGTATTTTTAATGGACATTTAGGTGAAAAGACAAGTCAGGGTGTCAAATGACCACAATGTCCCTGTTTGGGTTGTATTCCCGATTTTTCGGTAATACTGAATTTTGTCGTTTTCTCGATTTCTCACTTTTCTTTGTACTAATTAATTAATTTTTCTTTGATATTTCTACTGGTTTTTATACTTCAATAGATATTTATTTAAGTCCTAAAAATACTTTCCAGGGTTCCTCGCAGTCTAGGGCTAGTCAACGGTCCACGCCGTGACTTCTCGGTGCGGTTACCCATCGCTAGGGTTCTCGGCTCGTTTAACTTGGTTACATTTCATTGCTATTATTTTTCCTTTGTTTTTCTTGTATTTTCTTTTCTTGTATTTCATTATTTTATGTCTCCTCATCAATATTTACGTGTAGTTCTAGGCATCCTAGTTATCTGGACAACACTGGTCACCGGAACAGTAGAACGCACTACCGAACATAGGGGTGTTACACCGTGATCATACCATATTTATTGTTTATTCATGAATGCATGAGATGTATGGGATTGTATGCAAGTATATGATATATGCATGCTAAATGGATAATGTGCAAAGTGAGACCTTAATAGTAATTAGGACGACCACAAAATCTTCCAAACAAATGATTAAGTTGGAAATGATATAATTAAAGTAATTATAACATGGGCCCTCTATTGAGGCAATTATTTTAAGAAATTTTAAATACTTGCATATGATGCAATTAATTTAAGAGATTTTCTTAAGAATAATTGTTAAGCATGATATGTTGTAAATATGTAAATGGTTTGGTGGCCAATAATGGATGTGCCTGAGGATATTAAAATTATTTGCATGTTTACTGGCTCAATGGGATCAACTTAACTAATGCAAGATAAGTCAATAATGGATGTGCCTGAGATTTTGAGCATTAGGGGCTAGGTAAAGGATTGAACCTCACATAAGATGTGATGGGCAAGGAATTGCTCACATGTAGTTTATTGTAATTCCAATAATGGATGTGCCGAAGGATGATCAATAGGACTATAAAAATTCAATCACCCACTAGAAATCCATCCAACTAGGATTTCCGTTTTCTACTTTGAAAGTGTAGGATTCACTAACTTTGTGGGAGGACCAATTTGATTAAAACACCATAATCATTTTGGTTAAATGCATGATACATTTACTAATTAAACTGGTTATTTTCTTTAGTTAATTTTCTAATAATAATAAGCACACCACAACCACTAGCATCCAATATCCTTGCAAGCATACTTGACCGCAATAGGTTGACAGGACCTAATCTCTCTGATTGGCTAAGAAATTTGAAACTTGTCCTGAACCTTGAACATATAGGATATGTTCTAGACTAAAATGTTCCTAGTCCCTTACCTCCAGAGGCCACTCAAGAGGAACATGAAACTTTGGACAAGTGGAAGGAGCATGATATGAGAGCCAAGTGTTACATGTTTGCTTCTATGAGTAATGAGTTACAGAAGCAGCATGAGAACATGCAGAGTGTAAGTGAGTTCTTCCTTTACCTACAAGAGTTGTATAGTGAGCATAGCAAGAATACTAGGTATGAGATATCTAGACAGGTATTCCGCATGAGGATGTCTGAGGGACAGAATGTTGGGGATCATGTTCATAAGATGATTCTGCTGATTGAGCAGCTGGAACATCTTGACTTCAACATGGATTTCCAACTGCAAACGGATTTGATCCTTCATTCCCTTCCTGAGTCATTTGGGAATTTTGTGACAAATTTCCATATGACTAAGCAGGAATGCACCTTGGCTAGTTTACTTAACATATTGGTTATTGCCCAAAAGAATATGCAGGGCAATGAAGGAAAAGAGGTAGCTTTGATTGCATCTTCTTCTGCTAGAAAGTCCAACAAGAAAAAGGGCAATAAGAAAAAGAAACCTCAAATTCCTGGTCCTTCCAAGAAGATAGCTAAACAGAAGGGAAAGACTAAAGCTGATGTAGGCAAAGGAAAGTGTTTCCACTGCCAGCAGGATGGGCACTGGAAAAGGAACTACCCAGAGTATATCAATTTAAAAGAAAGCAATGCCATGATGAAAATCAACTCAAGTTCAAAATATATTTGACACATAAGGTTAGGTCATGTTGTAGAAGATAGGATTGCAAAACTAGAGAAAAATGGGGATTCTATCCTTGTTACACCTTACCCCTCTATAAGACATAACATGATCCCGTAGAATACCTAATGAACTATCGAACTTCACCTACTGATAACTCATTAGGTACCCTACAAGGGATTTAAAAACCATTTTCTTACTTTTTGAAAGTGGTGAGCTTTTCTAGCAGGTATTAAAAACGTTTACTTGAAGTTTAAAGATTTGATAAAATTTTTGTCCATTTTGATTTTTTTTGCAAATTTTGGAAAAATTTCGACGGAGTGCCGACTATATTTTAAGAAAATAGTTCTTTAAAAACCTATAAAAACACTTCCATTATCTCATTTCATCAAATCAAACACTAACACAACAAAATCAACATCAAATCTTTCCCAACTCCAAAATTCAAAATAATTCTCATATCAATTGTCTTCAAAATATATCACTAAATAACTTCATTCATTTTTCATTCAAGTAAAATCAAATTACATTCATCATCCAAAATATACATGAGAAAATCCAAACTAATATTATTACAACTCTATACAACTACTCATGACCAGTTTATACATGTACATACATTTACATACACCAAGATAAATATTACAATCAGGGTATAAAATATACCAGACAAAATTTCAGGGATGTGGCTCGAATATCCTCAGCAGCTCACTCTGCTGCTCCTCTAGTCTCTGTATCTGCGACAGCAATAACAGCCATCGCTGAGTACTATGACTCAGTGGTGCACAACATACTAAAATAATAGTTTATGCATAATTCAAATCACATTTATTCAAATACAGTACTGAAAATGAAAGACAGATACAAAACATGATTTATAAACTTTTAGTCCAAACAATTTCATTAGGAAGTCTTAAAACGAATTTCATAAAAACTCACAGTTATATCATGCCATTTACAACAATACTCATCTCAATAGCCAGAGGCTTATGAGAAGTCACAAGGCTAGCTAGCTCAAACTATGGGTACCCATTCAATTTCTTCCTCTACTGGCACACACCTTAACACTTCAGCCAGAGAGGGAATCAAAATTCCAAACTAATTCCTTCCACTAGTCATGCTAGTGAGGCATTCAAATATATGGTCATGACACTATGGTTTTAAAATTATCTTAGCAATTTACTAAATATTTATTGCCATTTCAAACACATACAAGTAAACTTTTAACAATTTAAATCAAAAGCATAATATACATTTCAATCACCATTTTGCAATATAAGTATATCACAATTCATTTTATGCACTTTGCAACGGAATTTTAAAGAATGTTTATATTATGCACAAACCTTATGCGAGTCACCTCTTGGCCTTGACTCGATGCCTCGGGTTCTTTCCGAATATTCTTTTTAACTGAAACACACAATTTTATAGTGTTTCAGTATCATAATTTATCATTAATCCAAAAACAATTTCAAATCTATTTATGACACTATTCAAGTCAAATTATTGACTTTCTAATGCTTAATAGGTATGGGAATTTTAATTTCACCCACATACCACATTTTGGTTGCTTAATTTGTTGATTTTAGTAGCCCCTTCAATTTTTAGGTCTCCTAGGCACAATTTCAAATTTTCAGTTTTGATGTCCTTTGGTCATGTTGCTGTGGGAATTTGGCTTCTTCATAAAAGTTGTTCCTTACTGTCTTAGCTTTAATCCACTTTTTGAATCACTCCATTCGGAGTCTTGTAGCCCGAGATATGGACATTTGAACATGGCTGGCTGGATTGGTTTAACCCAAATTTATAGGCACCTAATTCGGTTCTGACAGTTTTGGACCACTAACTTTAAGTGGCAAAATGACTAGGTCATGGGCAGAATTTGGGTTGGTGTTCCGCATGAAAGTTGTAGTGCTATGTCATACCTTTCCAATGCCACAAAAATTAGGTCATTTGGATCTGTCTAACCCAAGTTATGGCCACACTGTTCATTTGGTCATTTTGGTACAGTGGCAGTGCACTACACCCGGGTTTGACCTAATTGTTTACTGTGTTAATGTCATTTTCTGGGCATGGTTCCTAAGTAAAAATTGTGTCATTATGTGTCTATTCTCACTCATAGTTGGCTTCATATCAATTGGGTTGGTAAATTTTCAGTTTTAGTCCCTGAAAGAGACCTAGGTCAAGCTGCCAGAATAAGAATCCTAACCAACCCGAATTACACCTTGGTTCTATCAATTCAAACACACCACAAATGGTCCCAATTGACGATTTCTCACCTCAATTAGGGTCAATTGCATCAATTGACAATTTCCCTAAATTTTCAAGAGGCTTAAGAACCCTAATTACACAATTATGTAATCTAATGCAATTAAGGTTTATAATTAACCTCTATACACTCAATTCAACTTAACTAATACTTCAATTCCATCAAAATCATGAAATTTCAATACCCTTAATGCTGGCTGAATTTCCCACCTAGTCCCCCATAATTTTTTTCTTTTAATTTTAAGTTAATTTCTAGGTTAAATGAACTAAATGCACAAGTATTAAACAAGAATTTCAAATTAAATTACTAACCTCAACTTTGATTTTCCAATCACAAATTTTCTTCACTTTTCCTCCTTGGTTTCTTCTTCAATCTCCTTCTTAAGTTGAGATAACAAGCTTTTATGAAGTAATTAGGGGAAAAATTAGGGTTAAGTGAGGGATTTCAAGCTTGAAACAAGCTTTAATGGAGGTTTACACATTGAGGAGCTATGGGAGATGGGGCGGCCGAAGTGAGTGGGGAAGAAAGAGT
The DNA here is from genome assembly GCF_030052815.1 of Hevea brasiliensis. Taxonomy (NCBI): domain Eukaryota; kingdom Viridiplantae; phylum Streptophyta; class Magnoliopsida; order Malpighiales; family Euphorbiaceae; genus Hevea; species Hevea brasiliensis. The sequence continues at coordinate 67,959,006 of NC_079495.1, forward strand.
GAAATTTCTTTTAATTTGTTTGTATTTTATGTCTTATTAAATGTTTTTGACTTGGTAAAAAATGTAGAGAAATTAAAATTTCATTTATGATGTCACATATATGAGGTAAGGTAATGTAATAAAGTAGTTTTCCTCACTTTTTCTTTTTCTTTATTTTTCCTTGTTTCTTTAATTTAATTTCCAATTCTGAAATTTTTGTTTCTCCCATTTTATTAGACAGTTAGGTCAGGAGTAAGCTCTAGGGGTGAAATGACAAATTTGCCCCTCGCCGGTCTAATCTGGTTTGTTAGTTATTCAAAATTTCTTCCAGATCCCTGACCTAATTATTTGACCTGCTTAACAATTCTTTTCTTTTATTTTCTCTTTTCCACTGTGTTCACAATAGTCCTTAGGACCGCGGCGTCACATTTTCCAGTTCAAAATTTGGGCTAAGACTGACCTCGCAGTCACTTCCCTAGAAGGTCACCTATTGCTGTGACTCCCCGGCTCATTTAAACTTTTATGTTATATTTTTCTTATTTATACTTAACTAACTAACAATCACTAATTATTTGCATTCAGGGTTTATCTAGGTTTCTTAGATATGGTTCTAATCTCCTTAATTATCCAGACCGACACTAGTCACCGGATTAGTGAAGTATACTAGGCTAGGCATATAGGGGTGTTACAATTCTGCCCCCTTTAAAATAAATTTCATCTCAAAATTTTACCTGGTATTAGTCTCTAAATAGCTGTGGGTACTGTCTCCTCATGTCCTCTTCACGCTCCCAAGTAGCTTCCTAGTGTTAGTAGTATGCCCTAGAGCATATCATTTAGTATGTATCTTGTACATATTTTATTAATAAATGGCATTTTCCACTTTTCTGTTTATATAATATATTTATGTGTAATAGAAAAGGTCCATTGATATTTTGTTAGAAATATTATTCTTAAGTTGTTAAGAATATGAGTGACAATATTTCTAGCACAAAGTATCATAAATAGGTTCACAATCGAGGATACTTGATAATAAGGACATGACTTATCCAGAAAGATTGTATTCATGTTTGTTCCCAAGTTATTTATATGAGATATAAATAAGATGGAATGGTGAGTCTCATGCCATATAACAAACATGATAGGCACTTATAAATGATAAGTAGGCCGAACCAGTGACACTTATGACAAGCACATGGAGTTTACTCTTGTCCATGTTTTGTCATAAATCATATCAGTGCATATAATCTTTAGACCTGAGATAGCACAGTTATCTTTGTCGACACCATATTTTGGCCGATCCCCAAAATCAATAAAACTTTGAAACTGACCTCAGTACTAAGTCTCCTTTTGACAGCCAGTCACATTTCCGATCTCTCTTTGACAGCCAATCACATTTCCGATCTCTCTTTGATAAACAGTTACGATTCCGATCTCTCTTTGATAAACAGTCACGGTTTCGATCTCTCTTCACAGAGAGTTGAGTCCATGCTAAGTCCTCATATCAGTCAAAGCCTTACCGATCTCTCAGATCATTCACCGATCTCTCAAGCCCATTGTCAAATATCCTGACCAGTTAACTACATTCCCGATCTCTCTTGTCAGATGAGATTAAATTAACACTAGAGCCTTGTTGCCAGTATTCATGGTCGACCTCCCTTTTAAAAGTTTAGGAATAATCAAGCTAAGGTTCCAATCTGGTTTAATGAAAATCCCGATCTTAGATGTTCAAATTTTCAATTAAGTTCCATGCATATCGTGTTTTCCGATCTCTCACACTTAGGATAATAATCGCTTTCAGTTATTTCAATATACTCAGACAATCAAGTGTTTAGAAATTTTCCGATCACAACCATTCATTGAACAAAAGAGTCATTTCATTTAATTTCATTGCAAAATTTGTACAAGTTATTCGGCTGGGGGTGATCCCCCAGCCTGATCTACATTTTGCTCATCCTCTCCCTCCTCTTCACTATCCTCACCCTCGCCTCCGGGAGCCAGGTCGGCCATCCAAGAGAAGTCCTCTTCTGGGTAACGTTTCTGGAGTTCGGTCAAGAGGTCCTTGTGAGCATTCACATAGGCACCAGCTATCCCTGTCACCATTTCTTCGTCTTTCGCCTTAAGCTCCTCGATAAGTTGGGCGACCTGAGAAGCATCGTTGGCCCGGAGCGCCTCGACTTCCCTGAGAGCACGATCCCTTTCAGCTAGAACATGATTCTGTTCGACCACTCTGTCTTCATAGAACTTTGCCCGCCCCTCAACTTGAGATATGTAATCCTGAGCGGATGCAAGTTGGGATCGGAGGGAAGCCATTTCCTGATTCTTCTTCTCAACCTCCTTGCCCAGGCGATGAGCCTTTTCTCGAACTATGGTCTGGCTCACCAGGCACTCCACGTTCAGGCTCATGGCGTGAGTCAAGATATCGTCAAGGCTGTTCGGGGATAGCCTGTCCCGATCCTCCCGAAGGCAGATGGAAGATCCCAAGACTTTGGCAAAACCGGGGTTCTCCCGAACAGTCCGGTTATTCTTCAGGGACTCGATCAACGTTTGAGCGCCACGAGAAGAGGCTCTCACAGAAGATTGAGAAGGCCCCCTTTCTGTGCTTGGAGCAGCTGGAGGAGGTGGAGCCGGCTCTTCCTGTTGAGGAGGAGATCGGACAGCTTCAGTGATCGGCGGCCCCGAAGGTCGGGATGGGCCTCCTTGCGTCTCCCCTGGTTCATGGCCGGGTGTTTGAAGCCGTTCCGAGCGTTTCATCTCCTTTACTTTCCGGGAGATCTCTCTTTCTTTCTTCCGCTTCCTAGAACCCTCATCACCCGCCATACCTGCACAAAGAAGAGGTCAGTGAGATCGCTAAGGTCCTGAGATCTGAGATATAGAAAATACCAGTGCCGAGGTCAGAGAGCGGAAGTTCGCGATCTTGGCCGGTGAGCAGTTGTATGGTCCAATGGTGCAGCTCGGCAGTCACCGCATCTAAACAGGAATACTTTTGAGTGGCAGCCTGATTCTTCAGATCCATCACTATTAAGCTTTCCTCCTGGTTCAGGTTAATGCGCTTCGGGAGCAGGGGCCCCTGGTGCCACCAGCTACGAGGGAAGTCCTCAAAGCAGGTCGGATTCTTGCTCCTTAGAATGAAGAAGCGGTTCTTCCAATTTTTAAGGGAGGAGGGCAGGTCGGTGAAGAGCCCGCAATGAGGCTTCGCCTGAAAGAACCAGTGCTCGTCGTCCTTTCGGCGAGTTAGCCTGTGCAGTTCGGCGAACACCTTAGCCGTAGGTCTGATTCCCTTAGATCGGCATAGACCTCGGAAGGCTACTAAGATCCGCTACGAGTTAGGGTGAATTTGAGCAATGCACACCCGGTGGAGTTTTAGGACCTCCTTGAAGAAGTCATCCAGAGGGAACCGAAGACCGGCCTTTAGCTGTTCCTCATATACCATAACCAGGTCATTCTCTTCAAAGAAGTGATCGGCTCGGTGATCGCCGTGACACTGGATAAGTTCGTACAAATCAGGACGAATATTATACTCCTGGCTGAACGATTGCAGATCGGACTCTTGCAAGACCAATGGCAGCTCATCCATAGGGATATTCTCCCTCCCTGAAGAAGGTACGTGCCTTGAAGGACCGATCCGCCCCCGAGCTGGAACGGAGGCCCTAGGAGGTCCTGCTTGCGCACTTGGCCCGACCACCTCTTCTTCGTCAGACGACCACGAGAACAGAATGGAAGGAGGACTCGCCGCTCTTTGACCCTCGACACCACTCATTTTCAAATAAAACAAAGAACTTAAACTAAAAAGAATATCAAAGCCCTTACCGGAGTCTGATCGGTGTCGGAAGAACTTGAGTAAACGAGAGAACTTCGAAGTTGTGAGCAGGGGACTGGAAATGGAATGAGAGAACAACTGGCTAACCCCCCCACCCCTATTTATACTAGTCCGAGCATTTAATGCTCGCGAGGTTCTCGGCAATGCATCGATTGGTGGGACTCGCCAGCTGTTCTGACACTTTTCTCAAATATTCCAACATTCCAAGGAGATCGGTTAAATGGAGATCGGCATAATAAGTTGAATATTTTGAATGAAGGATTAGTTAAGAGTCGTTTTGTTAGGGACCAGATCGGACAAATATATTAGAGATCGGAAAATAATCAATAATTGGAGAAACAAGATTTTTATTTCCAAAAGATCGGATTACATCATTTGGGCGATCTCTAGGGATCGGATTACAATAAAGGTCTAACTACATCATTTGGGCTATCTCTAGAGACCGGTGGGACATCCTATCTAAAGAGTCCCAGGTTTATAACTGATCCCAAGGGTGTCACCGATCGGAGCTTAATCCGCTGTCGGAACACCCAATGTGGGAGGAAACCGCTGTCGGAACACTCAATGTGGTGAGGAGCCGAATGAACTTGAGGAAGCAACCGCCAAGGGTCAGCGGAGCATCAGACAAGGTTATGCGATCACCGGGGTCATAAATTTTCAGTCGAGGAATAAGAAAGTCCATCGGAGAAGGATCAAAAACCACAATCATGGCCGGAACGACCGCCGGAGCAGCTAGAACTGGAAAAGAAAGAGGGAAGAGAGAAAAATCAGATGAAGGAAATGTCTCTGTCGTCAGGGGTATATATAGGGGGAAACGGGCATTTATTCTTTGGCGAAAAGCGGTTAACGTCTGGGAATCGAGGGGAAATTAATGCTTTGACCAGACCGGACCAGAGAAAGGGAAAGATCGGAATAATAGATCGGAAGATGGGAAACCAGCATGAAAGATCGGAAAAGAGCATGTAAAAGAGATCAGAAAGAGGGAAGATCGGAAGGCAAAAAGAATAAGACAAATCCCAAATAACCGTCGTCAGAATCAGAGCCGAGGTAGTTAAAGCGTGGCAGACGAGATCTCCACCGCACGCCTAAGAATCGCTTTGCAATCTTGGCAGTGCGGGGTATGTCATGACAGTCCTGTACATCCCAATCTCCACCGTTGATCTCACTTGTAAGGACAAACCCGGAACCCTTGGATCAAGAGAGAAGACGACAAGACCAGCGTCTTTCCCTCTTAGCCCTCAGATCATTCCGGACAAGAAGATTTGGGACCGTCAGATTGAAAGAAGAAAAGGACAAATATTCTGAAGAGTGATCTCAGCCATTCATTTTGATTCTCTTTAATTCCTGAACATCCGATCATGTCCTTCGAAATATTGACCCTCCATCTCCCTCAAAATAAATCCTGACCCTTCATGGGGAGCACCCGATTCCTATAAATACCTGCATGAAAAAACTGTTCGGGAGAGGGGCAAAAAAAAAGAGAGGTAGTTATTATAGCGGAAGAACTCTGAAATTTGATTCAGTTTGTTACTCTGCTACTTTGAAGTTTTGATTAGAAAGACTTTTGAAACTAGTTTTCTGAAGTGTTTTCTTGAAAAGGATTCTGAATACTGGAACTCTACATTTTCAGTTTGTTCATTATCTGGTCACACTCTCACTTTCAGCCCTTTATCATCTCTGTCTTCATTCCCATTATCCAAGCTCAACTTCATTTCACTCGGTTTTTATCTTAATCTGATTGCATTTTAGCTAAGTACCCTTCAGTTCACAACGAACATCGTCCCTCAAGCTAATCAGTCTGCTGTCTTGTTACTATTTGTCACCCCGTAGTTATTTCAATAGATTTGGCTCCTTACAGGTAAGAGCTCATACTGTTGTTTTATTAACTGTTTACGTTCATTTTTCGCACTTTCTTTGTTGTTCTTACGTATGCAATTTTCTCTAAGTTTATTTTGTGCAAAAGAACCCCAAAAAAAAGAATGTTACTCTCGAGTTTATTTCTTTAGTGATCAGTTCGTCATTTTATTAATCTTTGTCATTTTTGAATGCAAGTTTTCTAGCTCCTAGTAGCGTGTAAGTGGTCGAGTAAAACGTAGGTAACTGCAACTTAAGGGTCTCTTTTGAGAGAGAGAGCCTGAATAACACGTCAGGAAAATAGTTAAACCATTAGATTGACGTAAACGGCAATTCGGCAAGATGCCATAAAGTGGAATAAAACCAAAGTAAGCAAAACAGAATAGATCGGACATTAAAAGGTACTGGTAAAGTGACCTTAGGGGAGGTTAGCAAAATTCAATCCAGCTTCTCTTATTTAGTCACAAAATATCAATTAGTTAAAAGAAGCCTTATCCCTAGTACCTTAGAACGCCAGAATCCTTAGTTTTAGGACCTTATGACATGTAGCTGAAATTAAAATTCGGGAGATCGGAAAGACCCCATTCAGGTTCCTGTTAATTCAAAAGAGATCGGAGGAGAGTTCTTATCTGGTCTCAGCTCAAAATTTAAGATAAATACTCAAAAGAGATCGGAGGAGAGTTCTTATCTGGTCTCAGCTCAAAATTTAAAATAAATACTCAAAAGAGATCGGAGGAGAGTTCTTATCCGGTCTCAGCTCAAAATTTAAAATAAATACTCAAAAGGGATCGAAGGAGAGTTCTTATCTGGTCTCGACTCAAAATTTAAAATAAATACTTAATAGAGATCGGATGAGAGTTCTTATCCGATCTCAACTCAAAATTTTAATGATTTAAAAGAGACCGGAGGAGAGTTCTTATCCGATCTCAACTCAAAATTTTAATAAATATTAAAGAGTTTGGAAAAGAGTCCTTATCCAATTCTTAAATTAAATTTTAATAAAATAGTTCTTTTAAATAAGATTAACACGGAACAATAATTCACTAAGGTTGTCTCATTTACTTATGTATCTGGGTGATCCGCATTTAGTGAAAAATTAAAATCTCCTTTTGACAAAAGGATTAACATGTCCATTTAAGCCCTCCTAACTAATACAAAATTAAATCTACTTACCCTTATTAAGGGACGAGGTGGGGTGCCTAACACCTTCCCCACCCGTTTATGGACCCCGAACCTAGAATCTCTGTCTTGAAGTGGTTTCATTTCAATTTATTTTCACAAATGGTTTTCTTTAGTTTCCCTCAAAACTAAGGTGGCGACTCCTCACTCTTTCCCACTTCGGTGAGGGTTCGTTCAGGCGACCGCAAAATCCCTTGCGACAATCTTGTATATAGGTAGTTTGAGTTTGATACTGCTTTCATACTTGTACTGTGTATGGGTATATGGGCATGTGTTGGCTCCTACTAGTTATATATGGAGGTAGGTGTTGATCAAGATGGAATCTGTTCCTCTAAGTAAATAGAGATAAAATTCTATGTTCATTTAATTGTTCTTGATGTTTCAAGTTCCTGGCCAGGACAGATAGATTTATTCAGAAAAGGGTTTCTGATAAGAAAATCTTTTTAATCAAGAACTGGAATTAAAAGAGAACATAATATTCATAGGAAATGGAGTTTGACATAAACCATGACTCCAGCTTGAGTTGGGATTTTGTAACAGAGAGATTCTAGTGCATGGTAACATATGATTATAGGTTCATTTAAGGTAAACCTTATTACTAATTGGGTGGCCATGGCATGCTATGCTAGGTGTTAACCATGGTCTATGAGGTTCATAAAATGATTTAGAGAAATCATTTATGGTAAGAAAGAGTTCTAATGATATTAAGAGTTGATATCATGTCTCATTGCCAATTAGTGATGAGCCTAGTAAGTCACACACATGCACAAGTTATCACCTATTTAAATACGATTTAATTAATTAATTAAAGAGTTTAATTGATTAATTAAATAGGTTTGGTTTGCAATTAGATTGCAAAGTCCCTAGCATGACTTGAAACCAAATCTAGATTATTGGATGTATAATATAAGTTAAATTTATATTTAAAGTGTTTAAATATGAATTTAATTAATGAGAAATTAATTAATAGAGATTAATTAATTAATTTATATTTGATATAAATTAATTAGAAGAAGAAAATAATTATTTTGGGTTAAGAACTCAAAATTAAGACACAGGGGCATTTTGGTCATTTTGCAGTGTGACACGTGGCACCATGAGATGGTGACACATGGCATAACACATAAGCTTGCCAAATGTTTTTTTAATCATGTAAGATGATTAAAATCAAGATTAAATATAGGTTTGACACTTGGCACAATGTGATTGGGTCACTTAAACCTAGAGCTAATCAAAGGGTGACATGTGGCAAGGGTTTAATGTGTTAACCTAGCTATTTAAGTGTTGTTATGAGAAAATAAAACACAACCAGCAGCCACACTCCTTTGTCACGCCACTTTGAGGGTTTTTATCTCTTCTTCTTAATCTCTTATCAATTCAAAGAGATTAGCCATCAATCTCTTGAATTAAGAACACTAGAAATTGTTTCTAGTGTCCTGTTTACATTTTTAATCTCTTAAAAGGCAGAACTTGATTTTCTAATTAATAGAAAAAGCTTTAGAAGCTATTCAAGGGCTGCCATAGGTGTTCTTGGTGTGGACAAGCTAGAGGGACAACATCGGTGTCACGAAGATGAATCTCAAAGCGCAGACATTTGCGATTGCATCAAGAGGTTAGTGTAATCATTCTTGATTTAATCTAGGGTTCTAAAATTAATCTGATTAATTTTAAAATCTTAAATGGCAAATACAGATCCAAAAACATATTAAAAGAGTTTTAATATGTTGTTTATCATTGAAATCAAATATATAAAAATAAATCTTGCATGATGCATGTGACCCTAGGTGAAAATTTTTGAATTCAATGGTATAAACTTGTGTTTTTCACGCTTCCGTTCCTTCAATTGGTATCAGAGCCACTATATTTGCCATTTAGATTGTTGATTATATGATTTAATTGTGTGTTTGATCATGAGATCAAAAGTTCATTGCTGGTTGCAAAGCAAGTTTGCGGCATACTTGAAAAAATACCATCAATGGTGCGCATGGTTTGGCTTCCATGGGTGGTTTAAGGTTTGGCTTTTAATTCTGCAATTGTTGTATGATCTAAGGCCTATTCTTTGACTAATTAAAGTGTTTAATTAGTAGTTTTTATCACAAAATTAAATTATGATTCAAATCAGAATTTTAAAAATTGTTTGAATGTGATTCAAATCTGAATTTTAAAAGTTGTTTGAATGTGATTCAAATCTGAATTTTTCAAGTTGTTTGAATCATATTTAAATCTGATTTTTTAAAATTGATTGAATAAAATTCAGATCTGATTTTTTAAAAAATGTTTGAATGTGATTCAAATCTGATTTTTTAAAAAATGTTTGAATGTGATTCAAATCTGAATTTTTGAAGTTGTTTGAATGTGATTCAAATATGAATTTTTAAATTTGTTTGAATGAGATTCAAATCTGAATTTTTAAATTTATTTGAATCATATTCAAATCTGGATTTTTAAGTTGAATATGAGATATTCAATTTAATTTAAGTATGTATGTTTTATTTAATTGTTAAATAGTGATATGCATGATGGATGATCATGGACTATAAAAGACCAATGTGATTGGATTTATTTCTTTTATGTTTCTTTGGGATTGTAAATTAATTAATTTATTTTAATTTTTTTTTGGGCATGTATTATTAAGTTTGTAATAATTTTTGGGTTGTAATTTCATTTATTTAAGTTCTTGTAAATTCGCCTTGGTATGCCAAGGATTACTATGTAATATTGGATTGCAAGAAGTTCAAGGAGGTCAAGAGCATTGGTGGGACCAGTGGGAGGAATTCAAGATCAAGTGTTGATTATGTACTCCTTCAGCAACTCTTGTAAAATGAATGAATGAAATGCACCAAGGAATGCCCTGATTCAATTCTTGGTGGCTCAGAATTGAATCCCTTAGAAAGTCCATGATCATACCATATTTACTGCTTATCCATGAATGCATAAGATGTATGAGAATGTATGCAATTATATGATATATGCATGCTAGATGGATAATGTGCAAAGTGATACCTTAATAGTAAATAGAATGACCATAAAATCTTCCAAACAAATGATTAAGTTGAAAATGCTATAATTAAAGTAATTATAACATAGGCCCTCCATTGGGGCAATTATTTTAAGAAATTTTAAATAGTTGCATAAGATGCAATTTATTTAAGAGATTTTCTTAAGAATAATTGTTAAGCATGAGATGTTGTAAATATGTAAATGGTTTAGTGGCCAATATTGGATGTACCTGAGGACATTAAAATTATTTGCATAATTACTGGCTCAATGGGATCAACTTAACTAATGCAAGATAAGTCAATAATGGATGTACACAGATTTTGAGCATTAGGGGCTAGGTAAAGGATTGAACCTCACATGAGATGTGATGGGCAAAGAGTTGCTCACTTATAGTTTATTGTAATTCCAATAATGGATGTACCTGAGGATGATCAATAGAATTATAACAATTCAATCACCCACTAGAAATCCATCCAACTAGGATTTCCGTTTTCTACTTTGGAAGTGTAGGATTCGCTAAGTTAGTGGGAGGACCAATTTGATTAAAAGACCATAATCATTTTGGTTAATTACATGATACATTTACTAATTAATCTGGTTATTTTCTGCAATTAATTTTCTGATAAATATGAGCACAAAACAACCACCACCATCCAATATCCTTGCAAGCATACTTGATCACAATAGGTTGACAGGACCTAATCATGCGATTGGCTAAGAAATTTGAAACTTGTCCTGAACCTTGAACATATAGGATATGTTCTAGATTCAAATGTTCCTGGTCCCTTACCTCCAGAGGCCACACAAGAGGAACATGAAACTTTGGACAAGTGGAAGGAGCATGATATGAGAGCTAAGTGTTACATGCTTGCTTCCATGAGTAATGAGTTACAGAAGCAACATGAGAACATGCAGAGTGCGAGTGAGATCCTCCTTCACCTACAAGAGTTGTATGGTGAGCACAGCAGGAATGCTAGGTATGAGATATCTAGACAGCTATTCCGTATGAGGAAGTTTGAGGGACAGAATGTTGGGGATCATGTCCACAAGATGATTCGGATGATTGAGCAGTTGGAACATCTTGACTTTAACATGGATTTCCAACTACAGATGGATTTGATCCTTCAGTCCCTTCCTGAGTCTTTTGGGAATTTTGTGACAAATTTCCATATGACTAGAAAGGAATGCACCTTAGCTGGTTTACTCAACATGCTGGTTATTGCCCAAAAGAATATGCCAGGCAATAAAGGAAAAGAGGTAGCTTTGGTTGCATCTTCTTCTACTGGAAAGTCCAACAAGAAGAAGGGCAATAAGAAAAAGAAACCTCAGATTCCTGGTCCTTCTAAGAAAATAGCTAAACAGAAAAGGAAGACTAAAGCTGATGAAGGAAAAGGAATGTGTTTCCATTGCTAATAGGAAAGTGTTTCCATTGCCAGTAAGAAAGTGTTTCCACTGGCCAGAGTATAGCAATCTAAATGAATGCAATGCCGTGGTGAAAACCAACTCAAGTTCAAAATATATTTGGCGCTTAAGGTTATGTCATGTTGCAGAAGATAGGATTACAAAATTGGAGAAAATGGGGATTCTACCCTTATTGGACTCTGAGCCTACTCCAACTTGTGAATCTTGCCTTCAGGGCAAAATGACTAAATCACCCTTTGTTGGACAGGGGCTAAGAGCTGAAAATATTTTGGAGCTAATACATAGTGTTGTATGTGGTCCATTTAAAGAAATGGCTAGAGGGGGCTTTCATTATTTTATTACCTTTACTGATGATAAATCAAGGTTTGGGCATTTGTATTTGATGAAATACAAACATGAATCTTTTGAAAAGTTCAAAGAATTTAAATCTGAAGTAGAAAATCAAACAGGAAAGAATATTAAAGCTCTTCGATCAGATCGTGGAGGTGAATATTTGAGTACTGAATTTGATGAATACTTGAGAGAGCATGGCATTGTTTCTCGGTGACTCCTCCAGAACGCATACGGTGAATGGTGTATCTGAAAGGAGAAATCGTACCCTATTGGATATGGTACGTAGTATGATGAGCTATACTGATATGCCAATCTCCTTTTGGGGATTTGCATTAGAATCAGCTTTGTATATTCTGAATAGGATTCCATCAAAATCAGTTTCTTCCGCACCTTATGAGATATGGCATGGAAGAAAACCAAGTCTTAAGCATGTTAAGATTTGGGGTTGTCCAGCTCATATCAAAAAGCTGAACACTGATAAATTAGAGACCAGATCAGAAAAAGGTCGATTTGTTGGATATCCAAAAGATAGTTTTGGATATTATTTTATTTGCCTACTTCACAAAAGTTGTGATAAGTAGAGATGCCACATTTCTTGAATAACAATTTGTCTAAGAAGGAGGCAAAGGAAGGCAAATAGAGTTAGAATTGGAGAATTCTGACCAACCAACAGATCAGATGGATATAGATCCATCTAGTCAACCTGTACCCGTTGATGAAACATCTACAGCTGTTCCTCGTAGAACAACCAGGGTATCTCACCCACCAGTGAGATATGGTTTTCTTCATGAAGAAGAACAAGAGTTGTCTACTCATGAAGAAGTAGATCATGGAGATGATCCACTTACCTATGAAGAAGCTATATCAGATATAGACTCTTCAAAATGGATTGATGCTATGAAATCCAAGATTGATTCTATGTATAAGAATCAAGTTTGGGATCTTGTTGACCCACCTGAAGGTATTGTACCTATAGGGAACAAATGGGTTTTCAAGAAGAAAATTGGTTCTGATGGAAAGGTAGAGACCTATAAAGCAAGGCTAGTAGCGAAAGGGTTTCGCCAAAGGCAAGGAATCGACTATGAGGAGACTTTCTGCTTTGTTGCCATGCTTAAATCAATTAGGATTTTATTAGCAATAGCTGCGTACTATGATTATGAGATTTGGCAGATGGATGTCAAAACAGCTTTTCTCAATGGATACATTGAAGAAAACATTTTCATGGAACAACCTAAGGGTTTTGAATCCCAAAATGGTTCGAAGGTATGCAAGCTAAAGCGATCCATTTATGGGTTGAAACAAGCTTCGAGGAGTTGGAACATTCGTTTTGATGAAGCCATTAAATCCTTTGGTTTTATCAAAAATGAGGATGAGCCATGTGTATATAAGAAGGTTAGTGACAGTGCTATCACTTTCCTTGTCTTATATGTGGATGACATACTATTGATGGGTAATGACACAGGTATGTTGACGATATAAAGGTATGGTTGTCAAATACATTCTCCATGAAAGACTTAGGGGAGGCAACCTATATTCTTGGGATTCGCATCTATAAAGATAGAGCGAAACGAATAATTGGTTTATCCCAAAGTCTATACTTGGAAAAGGTGTTAAAGAGGTTTAACATGCTTGATTCCAAGAGAGGATTGTTACCAGTGAGACATGGTATCCATCTTTCTAAAGAGATGTCTCCAAAGACACCTGAAGAAAGAGATAAGATGGCCAGGATTCCATGTGCTTCGGCTATTGGAAGTTTAATGTATGCAATGTTGTGTACTAGGCGGATATCGCATATCTTTGTTAGTTTGACTAGCAAGTATCAATCCAATCCAGGTTTGGAACATCGAATAGTCATCAGAATATTCTTAAGTACTTGAGAAGAACTAAGGATTTATTCTTGATTTATGGAGTGGAGACTTGCAATTAGATGGTTATCACGATTACGATTTCCAATCGGATATCGATGATAGAAAGTCTACCTCTGGATATGTGTTCATTTGTAATGGAGGTGCGATCGGTTGGAAGAGTTCCAAATAGCACGCATTGCAGATTCCACTACAAGGTCGAGTATATCATTGCATCGAGATCCGCAAAGGAAGTCGTTTGGATTAAAATGTTCGTGATGAACTTACGATAGTTCCTTCCATTGAGTCGGCGGTTCCATTACCTTTGTGACAACAATGGCGTAGTCATACAGGCTAAGGAACTAAGGTCTCACCCAAAATCCGAACACATAGAAAGGCACTACCACATTATCAGAGATATAGTTGGGCAAGGCGATTTAGCCATGCAGAAAATAGCATCAGCTAAAAATCCAGCTGATCCATTCACTAAGCCTATGTCACAGACTCAGTTAGACCGACATCTTGAGAAGATAGGTCTAAGATATTGTAATGAATGGCTCTAGTGCTAGTGGGAGATTGTTAGTAGTATGCCCTAGAGCATATCATTTAGTACGTATCTTGTACATATTTTATTAATAAATGGCATTTCCACTTTTCTGTTTATATAATATATTTATGTGTAATAGAAAAGGTCCATTGATATTTTGTTAGAAATATTATTCTTAAGTTGTTAAGAATATGAGTGACAATATTTCTAGCACAAAGTATCATAAATAGGTTCACAATCGAGGATACTTCATAATAAGGACATGACTTATCTAGAAAGATTGTATTCATGTTTGTTCCCAAGTTATTTATATGAGATATAAATAAGATGGAATGGTGAGTCTCATGCCATATAACAAACATGATAGGCACTTATAAATGATAAGTAGGCCGAACCAGTGACACTTATGACAAGCACATAGAGTTTACTCTTATCAATGTTTTGTCATAAATCATATCAGTGCATATAATCTTTAGACCTGAGATAGCACAGTTATCTTGTATATAGGTAGTTTGAGTTTGATACTGCTTTCATACTTGTACTGTGTATGGGTATATGGGCATGTGTTGGCTCCTACTAGTTATATATATATATATGGAGGTAGGTGTTGATCAAGATGGAATCTGTTCCTCTAAGTAAATAGAGATAAAATCCTATGTTCATTTAATTGTTCTTGATGTTTCAAGTTCCTGGCCAGGACAGATAGATTTATTCAGAAAAGAGTTTCTGATGAGAAAATCTTTTAATCAAGAACTGGAATTAAAAGAGAACATAATATTCATAGCAAATGGAGTTTGACATAAACCATGACTCGGCTTGAGTTGGGATTTTATGTGAGAGAGATTCTAGTGCATGGTAACATATGATTATAAGTTCATTTAAGGTAAACCTTATTACTAATTGGGTGGCCATGGCATGCTATGCTAGGTGTTAACAATGGTCTATGAGGTTCATAAAATGATTTAGAGAAATCATTTATGGTAAGAAAGAGTTCTAATGATATTAAGAGTTGATATCATGTCTCATTGCCAATTAGTGATGAGCCTAGTAAGTCACACACATACACAAGTTATCACCTATTTAAATATGATTTAATTAATTAATTAAAGAGTTTAATTGATTAATTAAATAGGTTTGGTTTGCAATTAGATTGCAAAGTCCCTAGCATGACTTGAAACCAAATCTAGATTATTGGATGTATAATATAAGTTAAATTTATATTTAAAGTGTTTAAATATGAATTTAATTAATGAGAAATTAATTAATAGAGATTAATTAATTAATTTATATTTGATATAAATTAATTAGAAGAAGAAAATAATTATTTTGGGTTAAGAACTCAAAATTAAGACACAGGGGCATTTTGGTCATTTTGCAGTGTGACACGTGGCACCATAAGATTGGTGACATATGGCATAACACATAAGCTTGCCAAATGTTTTTTTTTAATCATGTAAGATGATTAAAATCAAGATTAAATATAGGTTTGACACTTGGCACAATGTGATTGGGTCACTTAAACCTAGAGCTAATCAAAGGGTGACATGTGGCAAGTGTTTAATGTGTTAACCTAGCTATTTAAGTGTTGTTATAAGAAAATAAAACACAACCAGTAGCCACACTCCTTTGTCACGCCACTTTGAGGGTTTTTATCTCTTCTTCTTCATCTCTTATCAATTCAAAGAGATTAGCCATCAATCTCTTGAATTAAGGACACTAGAAATTGTTTCTAGTGTCCTGTTTACATCTTTAATATCTTAAAAGGCAGAACTTGATTTTCTAATTAATAGAAAAAGCTTTAGAAGCTATTCAAGGGCTGCCATAGGTGTTCTTGGTGTGGACAAGTTAGAGGGACAATATCTGGTGTCCTGAAGACGAATCTCAAAGGCGCAAACACGCTGCAGTGCATCAAGAGGTTAGTGTAATCGTTCTTGATTTAATCTAGGGTTCTAAAATTAATCTGATTAATTTTAAAATCTTAAATGGCAAATACAGATCCAAAAACATATTAAAAGAGTTTTAATATGTTGTTTATCATTGAAATCAAATATATAAAAATAAATCTTGCATGATGCATGTGACCCTAGGTGAAAATTTTTGAATTCAATGGTATAAACTTGTGTTTTTCACGCTTCCGTTCCTTCACCTAGCATGAATGATGGTTCCATAACACTTTAACCAACGGTATTTGCTTGTTCCGTAGCTGCTTCACCTCATAAGCTAGAATCTCTGTGGGTTCTTCTTCATATGTGAAGTTTAGATTCACCTCAATCTCTTCTACTGGTAGTATATGAGATTGGTCAGATCTGTACCTCCTCAACATAGACACATAGAAGATGTTATGTATCTTCTCCAACTCTGGAGGTAGTGCCAAACAGTATGCCAAAGTATCCACTCTTTCGAGAACCTCATATGGTCCAATAAAATGAGGATTCAGTTTCCCCTTTCTGCCTAATCTCATAATTTTCTTCCAAGTGGAAACCTTGAGGAATACTTTGTCACCCACTGCATACTCAATATCCCTTCTCTTTAGATCAATATAGGACTTCTGATGGTCTGATGCAGCTTTGAGTCAATCTCTGATCAATCTAATTTTCTCCCCAGTCTGCTGAATAATTTCAGGCCCAATCATCTTTCTTTCACCCACTTCATCCTAACACAGGGGAGTTCTGCACTTCCTGCCATACAAAGCTTCATATGGAGGTATCCTAATGCTTGATTGGTAGCTATTGTTATAAGCAAACTCAATCGAAGGCAAGTGTGTGTCCCAACTGCCCTCAAACTCAATCACACAAGCTCGTAGCATGTCCTCCAATATCTGTATTACTCTCTCAGACTGGCCATCTATCTGAGGGTGGAATGTCATACAGAAGTTCAATCTAGTTGCTAGGGCTCTCTGAAGACTACCCCAGAATCTAAAAGTGAACCTAGGGCCTTTGTCTGATACAATTGATACTGGCACTCCATGCAGCCTCACAATCTCATCTATGTACAACTTGGCCAATCTTTCCAGGCTATAGTCCATCTGGATAGGTAGAAAGTGAGCAGACTTGGTCAGTCTGTCAACTATAATCCATATTGCATCATGACTATTCTGTGTCCTCGGAAGTCCAATAACAAAATTCATAGTTATTCGTTCCCATTTCCATTCAAGCACTGGTAATGGATGTAATAAACCAGCTGATACTTGATGTTCTGCCTTCACTTGCTGACAAGTTAGGCATTTAGAGACAAAATCAGCTACATCCCTTTTCATACCCATCCACCAGTAATATTCTTTCAGTCTTCTGTACATTTTAGTACCACCAGGGTGCATAGCAAAAGGAGATTCATGTGCTTCCTTCACAATGATCTGTCTCAAGTCAATGTCATTAAGAACGCACATTGTACCCTAGTGTAGCAGTAGACCATCTTCTTGTACTGAGAATTTAGGTTTCTTGCCTTGCCGGACTTCTTCCAGTAGTTTCTGATATCTTTCATCATTCTAAGCAGCCATTCTGATCTAATCAATCAATATTAGTTGTACATGCCATGCAACTACTGCCTGCCCCTCATCATTAATCTCTAAGCTGGCATGCAATGCTGTTAACTCATGTACCATAGACAAAGGAGAAACTCTCAGACTTGCCATAGTCTTACAACTTAAGGTGTCAGCCACCACATTAGCTTTCCCTAGCTGATAGTCTGTCAGACAATCATAGTTTTTTATCAACTCTAACCATCTCCTCTATCTCAAATTCAACTCTTTTTGAATGCCCAAATACTTTAAACTTTTGTGATCTATGTAGAAGTAGCATTTCTCCCTATACAAATAGTGTCTCCAGATCTTAAGAGCGAACACAATAGCTGCTAGCTCCAAGTCATGTGTCAGATAATTCCTCTCATGCAACTTTAGCTGGCGTGAAGCATATGTAATGACATTCTAATCTTGCAATAGTACACAGCCTAACCCATTGTGAGAAGCATCACTATAAACTGTATACTCATTACCCATGGTAGGTGTAACATCCCCATTGCACGTGTTCTGTACGTTCTGTTGCTCCAGTGGTCAAATAACAGTCCAGGCAAGTCAGGATGTCTGGAACTACACTTCGGTGATAGTGAATAGAAATATAATGATGAAATATATAAAAAGAAAATACAAGAAAAATCAAACAAAAATGAAAGAGAGAAAATGATGCTTAGTTAAACGAGCCGGCACCGCAGCGATGGGTGACTGTAATGGGAAGGCCGTTGCCGACCCTAGGACCGCGGGGGAACCCTCTGAATCTAATTTTGAGACATAAATAAAGCTTTATTGAAATGTAATTAACACTAGAAATATCAAAGAAAAATTAGCAAATTAGTACAAAGAAAAATGAAAAATCGAGAAATAGACAAAAATCAGTGTCACCAAAAAATCGGGAATATAACCCGAAGTGGGGTATTTTGGTCATTTGACACATAGTGTTGCCTTTTTACCTCAATGTCCATTAAGAATAAATGATATTGCACTTAGGAAATGTCATGAAAAAAATTAAAATGGGATACAATATGTAAATAGTAAAAGAATGGTGCAAAATGAGCAAATAAGGAAACTTTAACTAATTAAATATTAAAATGAGCTTAGTGGTCCACTAACTTGAATATTGGGACACTGAAATATGCTTTGGGATAGCAGATTGCATTCATTATCATCTTCATCTTCAACCTTTAAAGTTTTGGACGAGTTGAACTTCCATGGAAGTCCACCATGGCCAAACTCCCTCCATCACCATGCACTATTGATAAAGCCCTCCTTTCTACTTAGTTCCTTCATTAAAGCTTGCCTACTCACCTTGGGGAAGATATTGGCAACAAGAAAAACAAGATTTGGTGAAGTTTGAAGGAAGCTCACAAGTGGTAAGTGTCCAAAATCTCTCCCTTGCTTTAGTAAACCTTGTGTTTAGGTTGAGGTGAGTATTTTGGTGAAGAGAAATGAAAGAAATAGTGAGAAATGGACTTGTCCATTTTTGGCAGCCATGAACCTTTGTTGAGCTTGAGTTATTTTTACTTCTAATGAATGGAAATGAAGGTTAATGAATTCAAGTGAAAGTTGTAGTAAGTTTGTATCTAAGTATGTGCATGTAGTGTTTAAATTAAGGGTGTGAAATGGAACTTTGATGCCTTGAGCAAACTGCCATGTTTGGTAGCCCCTAATAGCATGAATTTATGTGTGAACATGTAGTTATTAATGATATATGCTAATGTTAAATTGTGGGCAGCAAGTCTAAGTTACATTGAAGTATGATTATGTTGAAGTGTATGTGTAATATTGATATTGAGATATGTTGAATTTTGGTGGAAGTGAGTCTTGAACTTAATGGTGAATTGTGTGCATTGAGCACTTGAATATTCTGCCCAAAAGTGTTGCTGGAATTGTGTACAATATAGATATGGAAGTGTTATTGATTGAAAATTGAAGTAATGAGGAGGAGAAGGAATACCAAATTGGAAGTGTATGTGCTTTGTGCAGGTTGTGTATTGAAGGCAGTACCTCAATTAGGCCATAAGTGCCAAACTATGAACCCAATTGGTATGAGGCCAATGGGAGGTGAAACTAGACACCAAATAGGCCAACTTTCATGGAGAAATGTTGCCAAAATTCTGCCTAGAAACTGACCTTAAAAATGACCAAATTCGGATTAGCAACCTTGCAACCCAGATTTTTGACCATATGAACAGTAGTCCTTTGGGTGACCATAACTCACTCAAAACAGGTCCAATTGACCTGAAATGTTTACCATGGTTAGTTTAGACGTAGATCTACATTCTTATGAAGACACCAAAGCCCAGAAATGGCCAGAACCAAGTCAAATGGCTTGCACAAGTTCGGGTACAAAAAACTGCCGAACCAAAAGTGACCTAAAATTGACCAAATTTTGCACTAAAGGTGCAATCTGTCCAGCTTTAGTAAATTGACCATATCTTCGTCTATACAACTTGTAATGACCTGAAATTTTGCCCCACGTGCAATAAGACATAGAGTTACAATTTTGCTTCTTTGACCAGAAGCTAAAAGCCAATAGAAATAGGACTTTAAGCTAGACTAATCCAACATACAAAAATTAAGAATTTGACATTTTACATACAATGATGCTTGAAGCATTTTGGCAATGAATGCCAACTTGTAAAAATGGTAAATTGCACTATATTGGCAGCATATTGAGATATAAATTGTGACATATTGATGCTATAAACAACTTATCCATATTACCTAAAAAGGTCAACATATGCATTGACTTGTGAATTATATAATAGTTAGTAAGCTCCAAAAATTAAAGAATTAAACAATTAATTTATAATGTGCCCTAGTTTGCCTAGTTGACTAATATGGATAAGTTGGCATGCCAATAGGATTCTGACAGCTGTTCTGTAAATGACTTCATGCCATACTGTGTTTTTACGGCTTATTATGCCGCACTGTGACTTTAATAGCCTATGGCTATACATATTGTGTATCTATTCTTGGCTTATCGCCAGATTGACTATATGGCTTCTTAGCTACACTATTTGCACACCGGGAGACACTTTGTGACCGTTGGTGTGATGGCTTGAGGTACTAGGTACCCAGTGCCAGTATATCCGTTTATCCAATCTGGTCAGTATATAGGCTACACGGGCAGTAATTCAAGTACTCTTAAATTCAAATACATAAATCTAGTCTACTGACATACAGCACCTCCAAAAATTCGTAAACGCTTTATTTACTTTATTTTAGTGTATATTTCTTTATATTTGGCAGCACTAAGCAATTTTGCTTAGTGCGTTGCTTTTGTAACGCGTAGGTATTGGAGACACAGCTAGGGAGCCCAGCAGACCTACAACCAGGTGAGACATCAGATCTGCACAGGAGTCCAGAGTCATCTGCACTGCATTGCATACATGGTA
The DNA here is from genome assembly GCF_030052815.1 of Hevea brasiliensis. Classification (NCBI taxonomy): domain Eukaryota; kingdom Viridiplantae; phylum Streptophyta; class Magnoliopsida; order Malpighiales; family Euphorbiaceae; genus Hevea; species Hevea brasiliensis. The sequence goes on from NC_079495.1 coordinate 67,979,890, forward strand.
GGACTTAGGATATCTTGTATTTTGTACTTTTGTTGTATATTTGAAATTCGGCCCTGTATTTTGTAATGTTATGAAAGCTCTAAAGTTTGTAATATTTTGTACATATTAAATGACATGGAGATTTTCTATATATATGTAAATTATTATGGATTGTATTATGGAACTGTTTAATGACTGTAAAAGTCTATTAACTTTACTGAGAAACAAAGATTGTGAAATATTTGAGATTTTGATACCATCATATTAAACTGTTTTCAACAGGTTTGGAAGGACAGTTTGTCCTAAATATAGACGGCATCTTGCCAAATTTTTATTACCAGTCTTGAAACACTGATTTTATCAAAGTATGAAAATAGTATCAGCATGATATGAATATTACATAAAAGACTTTTTAAAATCAAATTGAGTTCAGTAAATGAAATAATCATAGACTAGGTGTTCCGGCACGTCGTGTAGCATGCCTTGCTCAGCTATTCTGTAGACAGGTGAGGGGTGTTACATTTAGTGGTATCAGAGCACAGTTTAGGCATTTCTGGACCTAGATAGATTGCACATCATGCATTGCATTGTAAGTGTTAAGATGACTCTAATGCAGATCTTTTGATTTGTTTTGTTATTTTGATCAGAATATGAACTCCACATCATAGAGAGCGGTCGATGAGGAAGTGGAAAGTCATGCTCCATCTATGACTGAACCAGGAGACAGGAGGGAACCTGCTCCACCAGTACCAAATGCACCAGCCACATTTCAGCAAATGGCTGAGTTCTTTAGACAGATGGCAAGAGTTATGCCACCACCACCACCTCCACATCAAAAATCTCATATGGAGAGACTCAGGAAGTTTGGAGCAGTGGACTTTCTAGGCAAAAGAGAAGATGATTCTGTCATAGCTGAAAACTGGTTGGATAGAACTGGAATAGTCTTGAAACAACTTCATTGTACTCCAGAGCAGAATTTGGAAGCTGCTATATCACTACTTCAGAAAGAAGTATGTGGACAGTGTATACTTGGAAGAGAAGAGAAGGGAGTTTATTACCCTACGCCAGAGACAGCTGACAGTGGCTGAATATGAAAGAGAATTTATCAGACTGAGCCACTATGGGTGGGAAATAGTCCCTAATGAGGCAGAGAGATGCAAGAGATTTGAGGAAGGACTTAATGACAACATTAAAGTAATGATTACAGCCTTGGGGATTACAGAGTTTGCCAAGTTGGTGGAAGCTGCACTGAAGGTTGAAAAAGTTAGAATGAATGAGCGTAATGTATGGACAGATAGTAGAAAAGAGGTCGTGGTCGACCGTACATCTTCTGCCCCTAGTAAGAAATTCAGAGGTTCGCCTACTCAGAGTTTTAGTAGAGCACCAAGTCAGGGTCAGTCACAGAGGCCCAAATCTCAGTTTGCACCAAGGAGAGGCCATTCCACCCCTTTAATGTCTAGCTCTCCAGGAACAGGGTACAGGAGACCAACCCCAACAGTATCTGTTGCTTGCCCACATTGCCAAAAATGGTATAAGGGTGAATGTTGGAGGATGATAGGTGCTTGTTTACGGTGTGGATCTACAGACCACCTAGTCCGAGATTGTCCTCGCAGAACTGCTACATCCACTACAGTATCAACTGATAGGCCTCGCCTCCACTCTAAGGGTAGAAGGTCGTAAGGCCGAGACAATGGTACTTCACAAAACCTCAGACGTAACTGTGGAGAGAGAAAAAGGCAGAAAACTAGCCAAAACCTATGCTATAAGGGCACAGGAGGAACAGGATGCTCCAGATGTTATCAAGGGTACGTTCCTCCTTTATAATACTTCTGTGCATGCATTAGTGAATCCTAGATCTACTCATTCATATATTTGTATCAAGCTGCCCGTAGAAAAGGGAATACCAGTGGAGAAAAGTGACCAAGACATCCTGGTCACAAATCCGCTAGGCCACAGTGTGGTAGTAAACAAGGTGTATAAGGGCTGTCCATTGAAGATTCAAGGGAAAGAGTTCTCAGCAGACTTAATCGACCTGCCTTTCCATGAGTTTGACGTGATTTTGGGAATGGATTGGTTATCCCATCATCAGGCAATAGTAGATTGTAAATTGAAGAGAATCTCTCTTAAAACTGCTGAGAACGAAGAAATAATAGTAGTGGGTGAAAGGATAGATTTCTTGTCCAATGTCATATCAGCTACAGTTGCAAGGAGATGGCTGAGAAAAGGGTGTGAAGCCTATCTGGCACACGTGCTTGACACTAGGCAGGGTAAACTTGACTTGTCTGACATACCCACAGTAAGGGATTTCTCTGAGGTATTTCCTGAGGAATTGCCTAATTTGCCACCAGAAAGGGAAGTTGAATTTGCTATTGAGATTATGCCGGGTATAGCTCCCATTTTAATTGCTCCATCTAGGATAGCACATGCTGAATTGAAAGAGTTAAAAATCCAGCTGCAAGAATTACTAGACAAGGGGTTTATACGCCCCAGTGTGTCACCTTGGGGAGCTCCGGTACTGTTTGTAAAAAAGAAAGATGGGACCCTGAGGTTATGTGTTGACTACCGACAGTTAAACAGAGTAACAGTGAAGAACAAGTATCCATTGCCTAGAACTGACGATCTGTTTGATCAGTTGAAGGGAGCCGGTGTGTTTTCTAAGATTGATCTCAGATCAGGGTATCATCAGCTAAGGGTTAAAGACGCAGATGTACCTAAGACTGCATTTAGAACCCGGTATGGGCATTATGAATTCCTGGTGATGCCATTTGGGTTAACAAACGCTCCAGCAACATTCATGGACCTTATGAATCGTATCTTCCATCCATACTTAGATCGGTTCGTAGTGGTCTTCATTGATGACATCCTGGTGTATTCCAAAGATAAAGCAGAACATGATGAGCATTTGAGAATTGTTTTGTAGACTCTAAAAGAGAAGAAATTGTATGCTAAATTGTCCAAGTGTGAGTTCTGGTTAAATGAGATTGCATTCCTTGGACATGTAGTATCAGCTGAAGGGATTAGAGTGGATCCCAAGAAGATTGAAGCAGTGATGGAATAGAAGCCTCCCAGAAATACAACTGAGATCAGAAGTTTTTTGGGGTTAGCTGGATATTATAGAAGATTTATAAAGGGATTTTCCTTGATAGCTGCTCCAATGACCAAATTACTACACAAGAATATGAAATTTGACTGGAATGACAAGTGTTAAGCCAGTTTTGAGAGGCTGAAGGCTATGTTGACAGAGGCACCAGTGTTAACACAGCCAATGTCTGGAAAAGACTTTGTAGTCTACAGTGATGCCTCACATAATGGGTTAGGGTGTGTACTCATGTAAGAAGGAAAAGTGGTCGCATATGCTTCCAGGCAGTTAAGGCCACATGAAAAGAATTACCCTACTCATGATTTGGAGTTAGCAGCAATTATCTTCGCATTGAAGATATGGAGGCATTACTTGTATGGAGAAAAATGCTACATATACACAGACCATAAGAGTCTAAAGTATCTGCCAACCTAGAAGGAACTTAATTTGAGACAGAGGCGATGGATTGAATTCCTGAAAGATTATGATTGTGTGATTGACTACCACCCTAGGAAGGCAAATGTAGTCACTAATGCTTTAAGCAGAAAATCTATTGTAGCATTAAGATCTCTGAATGCCCAACTATCCTTAACTCATTATGGAGTTATTTTGGCTGAGTTGCAAGTGAAGCCGAATCTGTTACAATAGATACAGGATGGGCAGAAAGACAAATGGGAAATTAATAGCTGTTTTGGGCAAAATCACTGAGGGGAAGGAAACTAAATATGAAGTGAAAGAAAATGGGTGCCTGTACTATAAAGAAAGAGTGTGTGTTCCAGATGATAAAGAATTGAAAACCAGTATTCAGAGAGAAGCACATAACAGTGTGTATGCCATGCACCCAGGAAGCACAAAAATGTACCGTGACCTAAAACTCCGATACTGGTGGCCAGGTATAAAGAAGGACATAGTTGACTATGTAACTAGATGCTTGACATGTCAGCAAGTCAAAGCAGAACATCAAGTTCCATCAAGTTTGTTAAGGCCCATAAACATACCTGAATGGAAATGGGACCGAGTCACTATGGACTTTGTCAGTGGTCTACCTCTCACTCAGAAGAAGCATGATGCAGTATGGGTGATTGTGGATAGGTTAACCAAATCAACACATTTTATGCCAGTTAGAACTGACTACTCATTGTAAAAGCTAGCAGAATTATACATCAGTGAGATAGTTAGACTACATGGAATTCCACTTTCCATTATATATGATAGAGACTCGAGGTTTACATCAAGATTTTGGAAGAAATTACAAGAATCCTTGGGCACACAACTCCATTCTAGTACGGCTTTTCATCCTTAGACAGATGGACAGTAAGAAAAAATAATCCAGGTAAATTTTGAAACTCATTGAGTTATTGTAAATAATAATTGAACTGATAATGATAATAATAACTGAATATATGTGATAGGTCCTCGAGGATATGCTGAGAAGTTGTGTTATTGAGTTTGAAGGAAGTTGGGATAGATACCTTCCACTGGCAGAATTTGCATATAATAATAGCTATTAAGCTAGCATACAAATGGCACCCTATGAAGCACTGTATGGGAGAAAATGCAGAACACCTGTATGTTGGGCTGAATTGGGTGAAGATAAGCTAGTGGGGCCAGACTTGATAAAAAAGACAGAGGAAAAGGTAAAACTAATAAAGGCCAATTTGAAAGTTGCCTTAGATCGACAGAAATCTTATGCTGACTTGAAAAGAAAGGACATTGAATATGAAGTTGGCGAGAAAGTATTTCTCAGAGTATCACCGTGGAAGAAAGTGTTGAGATTTGGGAAAAAGGGAAAATTAAGCCCTAGGTTTATTGGCCCATATGAAGTTATTGAACGTGTGGGACCAGTAGCCTACAGATTAGCCTTACCACCTGAGCTGGACAAGATACATAATGTGTTCCATGTCTCGATGCTCAGAAGATACAGATCAGATCCTTCACATGTCATCTCAACAGAAGAAATTGTAGTACAACCTGACCTGACATATGAAGAAGAACCAATTAAAATCTTGGCACGAGAGGTAAAAGAGCTCAGAAACAAGAATATTCCACCAGTGAAAATCCTATGGAGACACCACAACACGGAAGAGGCAACAAGGGAGAGCGAGGAGACAATGAGACAACAGTTCCCTCAGCTCTTCACATCAGGTAAATTTTGAGGACGAAATTTTTATTTAGAGGGGAAGAGTTGTAACATCCCCATTGCACGTATTCTGTACGTTCTGTTGCTCCAGTGGTCAAATAACAGTCCAGGCAAGTCAGGATGTCTGGAACTACACTTCGGTGATAGTGAACAGAAATATAATGATGAAACAAATAAAAAGAAAATACAAGAAAAATCAAACAAAAATGAAAGAGAGAAAATGATGCTAAGTTGAACGAGCCGGCACCGCAGCGATGGCTGACTGCACTAGGAAGGCCGTTGCCGACGCTAGGACCGCGGGGAACCCTCTGAATCTAATTTTGAGACATAAATAAAGGTTTATTGAAATGTAATTAACACTATAAATATCAAAGAAAAATTAGTAAATTAGTACAAAGAAAAATGAAAAATCGAGAAACAGACGAAAATCGGTGTTACCGAAAGATCAGGAATATAACCCGAAGTGTGGTATTTTGGTCATTTGACACATAGTGTTGCCTTTTGACCTCAATGTCCATTAAGAATAAATGATATTGCACTTAGGAAATGTCATGAAAAAAATTAAAATGGGATACAATATGTAAATAGTAAAAGAATGGTGCAAAATGAGCAAATAACAAACATGATAGGCACTTATGCATGATAAGTAGGCCGAACCAGTGACGTTTATGACAAGCACATGGAGTTTACTCTTGTCAATGCATTATCATAAATTACATCAATGCATATAATCTTTAGACCTGAGATAGCACAGTTATCTTGTATATAGGTGGTTTGAGTTTGATACTGCTTTCATACTTGCAATGTGTATGGGTATATGGGCATGTGTTGGCTCCTACTAGTTATATATGGAGGTAGGTGTTGATGAAGATGGAATCTGTTACCCTAAGTAAATAGCGATAAAATCCTATTTTTATTTAATTGTTTTTAATGTTTCAAGTTCCTAGCCATGACAGATAGATTTAATTAGAAAGGAGTTTCTGATGAGAAAATCTTTTTAATCAAGAACTGGAATTAAAAGAGAACATAATATTCATAGCAAATGGGGTTTGACATAAACCATGACTCAAGCTCGAATTGGGATTTTGTAACAGAGAGATTCTAGTGCATGGTAACATAAGATTATAAGTTCATTTAAGGTAAATCTTATTACTAGTTGGGTGGCTATGGCTTGCTATGCTAGGTGTTAACCATAGTCTATGAGCTGCCTAAAATGATTTAGAGAAATCATTTATGGTAAGAAAGAGTTTTAATGATATTAGGAGTTAATATCATATCTCATTGCCAATTAGTGATAAGCCTAGTGAGTCACACATATACACAAGTAATCACTAAGTTAAATGTGATTTAATTAATTATTTAAAGAGTTTAATTAATTAATTAATTAGGTTTGGTTTGCAATTAGATTGCAAAGTCCCTAGCATGGCTTGAAACCAAATCTTAGTTATTGGATGTATAGTATAAGTTAAATTTATATTTAAAGTGTTTAAATATGAATGAGAAATTAATTAATATAGATTAATTAATTAATTTATGTTTGATTTAAATTTATTAGAATAAGAGAAATAATTATTTTGGGTTGAGAACTCAAAATTAAGACACAAGAGTATTTTGGTCATTTCACAGGATGACATGTGGCACCATGAGATGGTGACACATGGTACTACACACAAGCTTGCCATTTGTCTTTTTATCATGTAAGATGATCATTTAGGTCAATTAAACTAAGAGCCAATCAGAAGATGACATGTGGTAAGGGTTTTATATGATGACCTAGCTATATAAGGGAAAGGATGAAAGAATAAAATATAATATGCTATTCTCTCATTTTGTGTCGCCACCTTTGAGAGTCTTTCTCATCTTCTTCATCTTACATACAAATGGTATTCCATCAATTTTCTTTGTCATTTACACTCATTTTTAGTCCTTACACATGAAATTAAAGTGAAAGAACAAGGTTAGGTCACTAACCTCTATGGAGTGAGATTTCCCACTTGCTAGAATTCTTGTTTTCCTTTTCTTTTTGCTCCCAAAAGAATCTCCAAATGCAAGAACACTTTTTTGTGTTGCTAGGTTAGGGTTTTGTTGGGTAGAAGTATGTGAAATCAAGCTTGAAAAAGCTTGAAAATGGTGGCTATGGTGGAGGCTCACGACAATGAAGAAAGAAGAAATGAGAGTTCTGATTTTTGTTTCATTTTCCAGCCCATTTTATCTATTTTAAATAAAGTTATGCCATGTGTCCATATTAGATAGGTTGGCAGAACTTTAATGACATCATTATGATGTCATAATGCCATTTTCTTTCATTTTCTCTCCATTTCTTGTCTAATTAATTTCAATTAATTTTTTAACAACATTTAGTCATATTTTATGTTATATAAATTATTTATTTAACTGGACAAGTTGGCCAAAAATCATCTTTGAAGACAAAATAACCAAAATGCCCTCCGTTTGGCTTAACGAGCCAAAATTGTCTGTACCGATAGAAAAATTTTTCTAAGCATTTCCTTTGCATTTTAATGCCATAAAAACCTCAATGACCCTTCTCTGAAGTCCCAATAATTATTTTATAATTTTTCCCATGGGTCTAGGGCTCCTAGTTGCGAGAACCGCAACTTCTTACTAGGTTACCCGTCGCTAGGGCACCGGCTCATTTAACTTGGTTGTATTTTATTTCTAAAACTTTTCCTAAATTTTTCTTATTAATATTTGAGTTAATTATGGTTCCTCACTTTAGTTTAAATATTTTTCCGGACGTTCTAGCTCTCTGGACCGACATTGGTCACCGGAACAGTAGACTGTACAGACTAGCTAAAGTGAGGATGTTGCAAAGAAAGTACTAGGAATAATGTCAGAAGTCTCAGCCTCTTCCCTCTGTTGTATAGTGTATACTCTAGCTGAAGCATCACCTTGTTCTGGTTGATTCACAGTACTCTGACTTCCAGGTGTACTACCTCTACCTCTACCTTTGCTTCTACTAACTGCTGGTGAACTCTTTGGGTAGAAACTTGGGCTGATCCCTCTGGTGTAGTAAATGATCTATAACGGCGTGGATTTATACAATCCTTAGTAAAATGACCAGTCCTTCCACAATTAAAACATGCTCCTATGGCTCTATAACATACGCCACTATATGGTTTACCATAAGTTTTAGAAAGTCGATTCAACAGCGCATTTCTGGGTGTTTACTGAGTTTGCTGATCGGATCAGGGTGGTTTCTATCCAGAAGATCTACCTCTACCCGATTCACGTGAGCTAGATCCTCCAAAGTGCTTTCTCTTTCCTGACCCACTATCAAGAACTTGATCAGCAGTCCTTTTAGTTTTCCCTTTTCTTTCTGTACCCTTTTTAACTGTTTCTTCATTCTCAATTCTTTGTAGTTCCAGGGCTTGCGATATTAGCTCTGAGAAATTCTGGTGTCGGAACCCCCACAACTTGCATTCTTAGACTAGGCCTTAACCCGGCCTCAAAACTTTTACATCTGTCTTTAGGAGTGGTAAGCAAGCTTCCTGCATAATGACTCAATCGAGAGAAGTTTCTCTCATATTCTGCCACTGTTCTGTACCTTTGTTTTAGGCTTAAGAACTCTTGTAGCTTCTGGTCTGCATAGGCATCTGGGACATATTTCTGTCTGAACTCTCTGAGAAAGTCATCCCATGTCAGCACTAGGGGTTCCACCAAACTGTGGTGAATGGTTTTCCACCAATCATATGCATCCCCTTGTAGAAGTGAGACTGAGTATTCAAACTTCAGCTCATCAGTGCAGTGTAGCTTCCTAAAAATCCTTTCCATCCTTTGCAACCATTGTTTTGCCTCTAACGGATCCATTGTCCCCTTAAACTCAGTAGCCTTATACTTAATTAGCTTATCGTACTGCCTAGCTGAAGGTTGTGGTTGTACTATTACTGTCTGCAGTGGGGCTTGAGTGGGCATGTTACCAACCATCTGTTGGAACATTGCAGCCATCTGCTGAGCAAATTGAGCAGGGAACTATGGTATTGAGGGGGCTAGTGCAGCTGATCCACTAACATTTTGAAGGGTTGGGGCTTCCCCTTATACCTCAGCCTCTACTGATTGATCGACTGATCGATCCCCTTCTTCCATAGCCAATTAGAGGGTAGCGTATCTCTTGAACCAATAACATAAGGAGATTGCCCTCTGTTAGCTCATATTTATAATGTAATGTACTATATGTATTAAACCATGACATTGAGCAGTTGTACTATGAAGAAAAAATATTCAAATTACAGGTCAAAACAGAATTTAAAAACTTGCTCTGATACCATTAAAACATGTTACACCTTACCCTTCCATAAGGCATAATATGATCCCGTAGTATACATAATGAATTACCAAACTTTGCCTACTGATAACCCATTAAATATACTACAAGGGATTTAAAACAATTTCTTACTTCTTTTTAAAGTGGTGAGCACTTTTCACAGGTGTTAAAACTTTTTAATCAAAGTTAAATCACACAATAGGTCTGAAATAGCCATAAATTTTATCAAAATTTCGGCAGAGTGCCGTTTGTATTTTGTGAAAACAGATCTTAAAAAACCTAAAAAAAAAAAAAAACATTTCCAATATATTTGTTTCAATCCCCAACTCCAATAATAACTCAACTCAAGTCAATTTTCATAACACATGTCAAACTCAAATTTAGCAATTCCAAAAATAAAGTGCAAAATAACTGAGTATTTCAAAAGCTGAAATAAGAGAATTGTAATACAACATTTTGATAGGCCAAAATAATTTACAACTTTATTTTACAACTACTCAAGACCAAGTACAATATATACATACAGTTCACATACATTACAATAATATTTACAAGGAAGTGGTATACTCAATATACCCAGCAAAATCCCAAAGCGAAGTCACAAGCAGCGTACTCTGCTGCTTTATCTGTCTGTCTACCTGCAACAACAATGAAAAAGCTGTCACCGAGTAAAATTTACTCACTGGTGCATTATAAAAATTTAAAATGCGGTATATAAAACATTTATTGACAATTTACAATTCAAATAATTCACAATTTAATGTCACAATTTTCAAAGCTCATATAACACAATTTTAATCAATCAATTTAATAACACAGTGTTGCCAATCAATAACACAACTTAGGTCATGACACAAAATTTTTTGAACATGTCATGTTGTACACCACGACAAGGCATACTCACCTTGCTAATCGAAATCAATGAGGGAGGTGGCTAGCTAGATAATGAGTACTCATCCATACTCACCTCAGACTGGTAAGTCAGAGAGGGAGGAATATAGTCATACTCACCCCATAAATGACGGAGGAACATAGTGATATTGCAATGCTAAGTGTGAATCAAAAATAATTTCAAATCATAATATTTAAATATTTCATACAAACCACAAATCACACTTTATCTCAAAATTTCCATTTACAAAGTAGGCAACACAATAATTTCCAAAGCCAAAACAATTAAAAACTATTCATATTACATACTAAATCAAATTTCAATAAGAAATACTTAAATAAGTTTATTGTGCACAAACACAATTTAAAACTATAATGTTCAAATGTAATTCAGGCAGCAATCAAACAAACCTCATTTCAAATCTCCATTTCTAAAATAGGCAATAAACTTTTCTCAAATAAATTTTCTAAAGCCATAAATTTACAACTCATTTCTCCAAATAAATTTTCTAGTAAAAGTACTGAATATAAAAGTATTGTGCACAAACCTCAGATGAGTTACCTCTTAGCCTTGACTCAGTAGTTCTTTTCCCTTTCCAGTGTCTTTTCTAACTGAAACACACAATTTAAAGTGTTTCAGTACTCAGTTAAATTGTTTCTAATAATAAAGTTCAATAATTTAATTTTTTTTTATACTATTCAGTTCCATTCATTTCATTAGTCAACTTATAATGTTGACCTTTTATACACACTAGGTGAATTAAATTTTAATGTTACCAATATGTGACATTTTATAGTCCTCAAGTGCTAGTATATGTTACCAATTTCATTCTAAAGCTTATTGCATTTTATTGCAAATTTTCAGATTTGGTGCACTACTTTGACCTAGCTAATTGACTTATTTTCCTTTATTTCTAGGTCCTAGTCAAAAGAGCAATATTGTAGGTTTATGTCTTAGTGACATTTTGGCACTGATTTCATGTCATTTGGAGTTTTCTGGACCAAGTTATGGTCATTTCGCTAATGTTGGACAGGTTGCTTTCTTATTGCAAATTTTAGGTTAATTTTAGGTCAAGTCAATTCTGGCAGATTTTGTGACTGAACTTGTGTAAGCAAATTGACTTGGTAAATGGAATTTATGGGCTCAGTGATCTTCACAAAAGATGTAGCCCTATGTCTAGTCTTTCTAACAGTATAAATTTTAGGTCATTTGGACCTGTTTTGAGTGAGTTATGGCCAAAAGACTGACCACTGTCCATATGGTCAATTTCTGGGTTCACAATGTCGCAATTCCGGATTAGGTCAATTTTACAGGCAGTTTTCGGATAGAATTTTGGCAACATTTCCGCATTAAAGTTAGGCTATTTTATGTCTATTTTGCCTCCAATTGGTCTCATGCCAATTGGGGTCACACAATTAGGGTTATAAGTTTAATTACATACTGCCCTTAAACACATTACTCAAACATCTATCAATTGCACATTCACCTTGCTATAAGTCAACTTCTCTACCCAATTCTGAATTGGTACCAACCCATAACCACTCAACACATCATATTTTGGTCAAATTGGGCAGAATATAACAATTTACAATATACCAATTATAACACAGAATTACAAGTTCAATTTCAACAAGATATACACATGAATATACCTCATTAACACATCTAAGTCCCAATAATAATTACATACACATTCTGTCATCCTTAGTACCATAATTCACCAAACAATTACATGAATTTAAACACTCTACCATGCATCACAAGGCTACCGAATTGATCAATTCACAAAGCCCTTACAATTTCTTCTAAAAACCCCAAAATTTCAATTGTTCAAATACACAATTCAAACACCTGCATCCTAATTACACTCTTGTACATTTAAACAATCTAATCAACCCTTTAATTCACCATTTACCTAACAAATTACATCATACTCCTATGGACATGAAGCTGCCAAAATTGGGATAGCACCATAACTCATCAAATCCCACAATTTCTTCCATAATCTAACTCACCACAACCTCTACTACAACTTTAATGAAACAAGAATTGAAAACAAGCACTTACCTATTTTTTAAGCTTGTTAAATCTTCTTTAAATCCTTCCCTTTTTGTTCTCAATACCTTTCCCAAGTTGAGTAGGCAAGGATTAATGATGAAATTTGGGTGGAAATTGGCTTGATGATGAGTGCATGAAGCTTCCTTCCATGGCCGACTATGGAGTTTTCATGGAGAAGAAAAATCAATTAGGCAAAGTGAAATGAAGGAGATGAAGATGATGAAAATATGGCTATCCACTTTGTCTTATATGCTTATATATGTCCCATTAAGGTCCACTAACATTAGTTTAATGATATTAAAATTAAAGTTTTTAATTATATCAAATTCTATCCCTTAATTTCTCTTAATGGTTCTACCCATGTAATTTTATTTTTCATGGCATTTTCAAAATTTAATACTACTTTATTTTCATGGACATTTAGGTCAAAAGTCAACTCTAGGTGTCAATTGACCAAAATGCCCCTCTTCAGGTTGTATTTCAAATTTTTTGGCAACACCGTTTAATTTCTTGACCCGTCGATTTCTTTAATTTTTTATTTTTATTTACACTGACTTACTAAATTTTCATTGACATTTTCTAAGTCAATTATACCTCGATAGATGTTTATTTAAGTCCCAAAAATATTTTTCAGGGTTCCTTGTGGTCCAAGGATAGTCAACGGTCTCCGCCAAAACTTCCCGATGCAGCTACCCACTGTTGTGGTTTTTGGCTCATTTAACCTGATTACATTTTATTACTCATATTTTTATTTATTTTTCATGTATTGTATTTCATCATTTTATATCTCATCACTAACATTTAAGTATAATTCCTAACATTCTAGCTGTCCGGACAGACACCGGTCACTGGAACAGTAGAATGCACCACTGAATATAGGAGTGTTACATAAACTGTGCTTATAAGCCTTTATTACTTGCTTTTTGTCCAAACTTTTAATTCTTCATAAATAATATGCTTTTTCATAATTTTTTATGCTATATCTTATTTTTGCATATTGTGTTACCATTGAGGATAATGTCATATTTGAGTTTCGGGGTAAAGATCATTTCATGCACTACATTCATTACATTGCATTACATCGCTTAATTATATCCATATTATACTTGTGTATCAAAAATCCTGAAAATTTTGCAAATTTTAAACTTTTTAAAATGATTTTTGACTTAAAGCTATAACAAAAAATATTAATAAGCTAATAATTGGACTCCATGGTATTGAGGAATGAATGTATCTTGATGGGCAAAAAGTGATTTAATTTGTTATTTGTGAAAAACTTAACCACCTTAGTGGAGTTAGACTAGTTAAACCCCTTCATAGCTATTAATTTGTCACATTGAACTTGCAAAATTAGGAGAAAATTTTTGAAATACAAGCAAACCTAAAAAATGCCTCACCAACTCTAGAACATGTCTCTTGGACTTATCGAGGCGAAATCCTAGCATTTGCTTGATAAAGAGATGATTAAGGCATTCTTTGATATAGCCTTACTAAGCCTTCGCCATCCCTTGTGAAGCCCCTTACCCGTCTACTGTATAGCCAAGCAAAAAGTGCCACATTCGGTGCTGGAGCACCCTATCTTATTTTTTCATATCTATTGTAAACTTTTAATATCATTGAAAAGTAGTAATCCATGTGTAGAATTTTTTTTTTATATGGCTTATTTCTATAGAGACCCGGAGCAGCTGAGTCATCTGTTCAAGGAAAGCCTATTGTGCTCTCCCTGCAGTACCTTAGGATGACTCGGCTCTACTGCTTTGCTCCCTACTAGAAGCAGGTGCGGGTGTGTGACTCTCTACCTCCTCCTCTATCGGTCCTGGAGGTCTGTGCTCTGAAGGATCAAATGCCATCGATCCTATAAAACGGACAAAGAACAAATCTGCATTAGTGTCATCTCAACTCTATTTAAAGGCCCATGCATTTGATGCACTCTATATATTTGTAACTATCTAGGTCTAGGACGGCCTAAACCTATACTCTGATACCACTAAATGTGATGCCCCTTACCCGTCTACTGTATAGCCAAGCAAGAAGTGCCACATTCGGTGCTGGAGCACCCTATCTTATTTTATCATATCTATTGTAAACTTTTAATATCATTGAAAAGTAGTAATCCATGTGTAGAAATTTTTTTTTATATGACTTATTTTTATAAAGACCTGGATAGAGCCTCCTCTATTTTATTAGCATCTGGCGGGTTCCACTAAACACTTGTTAACAATGTTCATATTCATTTCACACATTTCCATATCATATTCTCTTTTATCATATCATTCACAAGTATTTATGAGATCTCAAAATGAATTATCATCTATTGCATTCATATAGAAATTCATAGATAATAATTTACAAGTTTTTATTACAATCTCAAGGTTTAATCACAAGTCCAAAATGAGATACATTATAACTAGTAATTACATGATGATTAGACATAATGAACCAAAATACTAATCTTTACATGGGCACTACCAAAATACAAAAGACTAGTGAGGTGACTATGGACAGTGGCAGATCTGGTAAGGCCTCTGTTAGGGCACCATTGGTGCTGTTGCTGTGGTTGCTCGGATTGGTCTCCAATACCTACACGATGGAAAACCAACGTGCTAAGCATAATGCTTAGTGGTGCATAATTTATAATAACAATAACTCAACAATTTAAATAATAATTCTATATATTGTAATTTCATAATTTCTAGGTATTTTACATTTTTCATTTCACTTTAGAAACAATTTGAATTATCACAATCTTTTTTGTTTACTTATTATATATTCAGTATTAATTAATTATTATTAGTGCCCAAGAAGTCTATAACAGACTATAAGAGCTGGATACACGGGAGTATATGGGTTAGACAGCCATATGTCTACCCTGTATACATCTGTCAAGCATGAGGCCAGATGTCGAGCATGAGACCCACTGTCAAGCTTGTAAAGCTAGAAATAAAGTAGGCACAATGGCCAGTAAGTAGGCATATAGCCTATAAAACAATCATACCAGACATATATTGTCAGTTCATGATTTTCTCAGTAGGTAGTACTGCTATCTGTAGTCCCTAATTGGTATACCAATCGATCCAAACTAAATAAATAAGTCTAGGTGTACTATAGGCAATTACACGTTATTACATATTTATTTGAATGTTTATATCACTTTATAGTAGGAAAATAGGTCCCATGTACCTCTTTCATGTGGTTTAGTATTTAATGACTTGTTAAGGTTAAATTCCCTACCATAAGATACTTTATCTCATGGATCCTTCTTTGGTTCAGTTTTTGTGTCTTTACTTTTGCCTGTCCATTTGATCAGTTTGCACCCACTGTTTGGCCACACTTCCTTCATGGAAGTTATTCCCCCATGTCTTATCTTTATTTTCCTCTTTGAATCATGTCAATTTGGTTTTTAGAACTCAAGTTATAGTCAGGTAACCATAACTAACTCATTTCTAGATTCTAGTTCCTTAACTAGGCAGCTTTGGGACTTATAGTTTACCTAATTAATGGAATAAGTTGTAGTCACTTTTAGGCATAGTTATCGTCATAAAAATTGTTGTCCTATGTCTTATGATCTTTGAGAAATTTGTATCACAATTTTTTAAGTTTTTTGGAATTATTTATGGCCAATTAACTGACCTGGGTTCATGTACCCTATGCCAACAGGGGCTTAGTTCAGGATAGTGACTACAGGTCACTTTTTGAGATTCTTACAGGCATAATTTGAGGAAAGTTTCTAAAATAAAGTTATATCCCTGTCTCTCAGGTTTCTGGAAAGGTATGGTTCATCTCAATTGGATTTGTCTAGTGGGAGTTATGACTAAAAGACTATTCTGGGGTTAAGTGAAGTTTGGTAAGATTGTAGGTTTTGATGCAGTGACTTTTCTAACTGTTTGACCTAGTTCTCTTATTTTCTGGGTTTGGTCAAAACACCAATTTTGTAGGTATGTGTCTTTAGACATTTTTGCCACTTGTTTTGATTACATTTGAGTTGTTGTAGACCAAGTTATGGTCATTTTGCCAAAACTGGTCCGGTGAGGTTAGGTCCAACAGTTTCTGGGTAACCTAATTCTGGGCAGTTTTGTAACCCAACTTAGGCCAGCAATTTGGTTTGGTTTTTTGCATTTATGGGTTCAGTGGTCTTCAAGAAAATTGTAGCCCTATATCTAAACTTTCCAATGGTATCAAATTTAGGTCATTTGGACCAGTGTCGAGGGAGTTATGACCAAATGAACATGTACTGTTTATTTGGTCATTTTCTGGGTTTGGTGCAGGGTAATCCGGATTTGGGCAGTGTTTAGGTCAAGTTTTTGGTAAAATTTGTGCATGGTATCTACATTAAAAATGGGCTTTTTTTAGTATAATTTCAACTCCAATTGTACTCATACCAATCAGAGTCACAAATTTTCAGTTATGGTCCCACAAACCCACTGGACTCATTGAGTCCCAACCTGCAGAAAATTGACACTTTCACAACTCAATCTCCTCCAAGTTCCTTACTTCAATTTGCATGCAATACACTTCTATAAGCAATAATCTCAACTTAATAGGTCAATTTCAAGTATTTACATAAGGTTCTCAATCATTTACTCAAACCCTAGTTTTTAAAGTTTCAAATTTGCACAAACACTTCACAATCAAACTCCCAAACATTTCAACTCATCACACATTCTCATGGAATCATTTTTCATCACTTAAAAGCAATAAATCTCAAGTTCCATGGCTGCCGAAAATTCAAGGGTTCTTTCCTCAAGATTTTCTTTTTATTTTCATGATATTTATACTTAGCTAAACATATTTTTCCTGTTTAATAAAAAGAAGGAGGATTAGTGCACTAACCTTACTTGAGCTTCCCTAACTTTAATTTTCTTGCTTTCAATGGGTGTCTATAGCTTCCTTATGGAGTGGGGAGTAATTTTTGTGAAGTGAGCTATGGCTTTTGATGGGTAGAAGCTTGGGAAATCAAGCTTGAAAGCTTGACAACAATGGTGGAGAATGGAAGCTAGCAGTCGGCCATGGGAGAGAAAGAGAGAGAGAGAAGAAAGGGTGGAGAAGAAAGGGTTTGGTGGGAGTTTGTCTTGTAGTGTCTATTTATATTTATTCTAATTTTTGTACTTTAATTTTTAAATTTTTCCTAAGCTTTTTATTTTCTTTTCTTTTCTCTTCCTTTCTTTTCTTTTCTTTTCTCTTATCATTTTCCTAATTTACTTCATTAATTTTAATTTATGTTAATTATTTTATTCTCTAAATTTTAATTTGACATTTAGGTCAAAATTCACCTCTGGGGGTGAATGACCAAAATGCCATTCATGGTACATATTGGGTTATATTTTATTATTGTATACCAAATAATAAATTCTCTAAATTTTTATTTTATTTCCTCTAAATTTTTCCTATATTTTCTTAACATTTATTCCTTCAATTTATGTCTCCTCACTATAGTTTAAGTGTAGTTCCAGACATTCTAATTGTCAAAATAGACATTAGTCGTTGAAATAGTAAAATGTACGGACTACCTATGTTGAGGGCGTTACATCCCTAATTAAAATATATATCCCTTGCAGCCAACTTGAGCCTATATTTTTACCTATTTAATTTGTCTTGTTTATCCACAAACATTTACCTAGCCCCTAGCCTAAACACTCATCTCACCCTTTTGAGATAGCCTAATGTATGAAGGATAGGTATATCTAAGTGTAAAAGAAAACATGGGGAGAAGATGTGAAAACCTAATGCAAGTGTGCAATCAAAATCGAAGAATGTTTTGCCTTTTTAACCCAATAAAAGCAATGATTTTTGGAGAGAGGACAAAAAGGGACATTAAAAAAATAGAAAGAGAGAGAGAAGAATCCCAAAATAAATATCATGACAGTACGCTTAGCACTATGAAGAACCCTTCTTTCCACACAAAATCAGTAGAATAAACTTGATATAGTTACAACTTTGTGCATAAAAGCTATCCTCATATTTGCATTCCCTTAAAACCCTTCATTGGTAACGAAATCATTAGCTCTTAACCCCATTACAACCTCTCAAAGACCTTTTGATCTTTCGAAGGTGTGTGCTACATTAGTGGAGATAGGGAATTGATATGTGCCTATGGAGTTGGAATTGAGTAATTCAGCACAATTATCCATATTAGAGGTAAATTTAGGAGAGTAAGTGTTTCTAAAGTCTATCCTGATAAAACATGCTATTTGTGACTTATTAATAGCCTTGCATAAAGGAATAATTAGTTGAAACACCATGAAAGGGGGTGAGGTTTTAAGCAAGCAGCTATTGAAACTCTTATGCCTTGAAAGAGGGTAGTTGGTATGAAGGTTGAAGGAGTTCAATTATATGCATATTGAATTTAGGGTCATGTTTTTGGGTTATCCCCTAAAATGTGTTCTAAAAATGTAACACCCTCACCTTAGGTAGTCCGTACATCCTACTGTTTCGATGACTAATGTTTGTTCGGGCAGCTAGAATATCTGGAACTACACTTAAACTAGGGTAAGGAGACATAAATTGATGAAATAAAGATCAAGAAAAATTAAGAAAAAATAAAAGATATGAAATGTAACTAGGTTAAAAGAATCAGGACCACGGCGATGGGTGACCGTACTAGAAAGTAACTGCGAAGATAGTTGCCTACCCAAGACCCGCGAGGAACCCTACGAAATAATTTTTAGGACTTAATTAAAGGTTTACTGAGGTACAAATGACATTAACAATGTTAAAGAAAATTTAAGAAAATTTAGTTAATCGGTACAGATGAAAATAAAAATGAATAGACATTATGAAAATTAAAGAAACCATTGGGTCAGGGATTTATTCGGCATTACTAAAAAAGTTTGACTATAACCCGAAGAGGGGCATTTTGATCATTTGGCACCTAGAGTTGACTTTTGACCTAAATATCCATTAAAATGAGTGACATTAAAATTTTGAAAATTCCATTAAAACATAAAGCTATATGTAAAGTAATTAAAGGAACATAGAGGGAATTATTAGAAATGTTAAAATTATATTTATTATAATTAATAAACAAATTTTTATTGGGATAAATGGGACTATATAAGGACAAAATTTATTAATCAAAAGCCATCTTCTTCCCATTTTTTCCCTTATGGCTGAAACTCCATGGGAGTTTTCTTCCCTCACTTTTCAAGCTTTCAAGCTTGATTTCTCTAGCCAATCTCACCCTAAATTTCAAAGTCCCAACATTAAACCTTCATCTTTCACCTTGAAGAAGCAGGCAGTGGCAAAAAGAAAGGAGAATATAGAAGATTTTCAAGCTTGGGAATTTCTTGAACAAGGTTAGTGCATAATTTCTCTTCCTTTCTTCATTAAACCTTGAATTAAGGTTGAGATGAGTTAAAGTTGCATGAGAAACTGAGAAAATAATGGGTTTGTGAGGTCACTAAATTTGGTAGCCTTAGGAAACATGAGGGTTTGATGATTTCATGTATGTGAATGGTGATTAGTGGTGTTGATGAATTCTTGACTATAATGATTAAGTTACATGCATTAGAAATTTGAATTTGCATGAGTATGCTTGACTTTGACACTTTAAGTTAGGGTTTTAACCTAGCTATTGGAGATTTTGTGTAATTGATGGAATTTGACTTTGTTGAGATGAGTTGATGATATCTAGAAGTGCTATGAATGCCAATTTATAGTTTGGGAGTTGGAGGAAATGAAATTGGAAGTGTACATTTCTTTATAGGTTTGGGACTTTATAAGTCCAGTGTGTGTTTTGAGCCATAACTGAATTTGTGTTGCAATAATTGGTATGAGGCCAATTGGAGATGAAACTAGACCCAAAATTCTCCATTTTCCATGAAGAACCCATGCCCAAATTCTGTCCATAAGTTGACCTAATTACTGTTTCAATTCGGCTGAAAATACAATGAACCCAGAAAAATGACCAAATGAACAGTACACATTCATTTGGTCATAACTCCCACTATACAGATCGAAATGACCATACCATTGGGAAGCTTAGACATAGTACTACAACTTTCATGAAGATCATAGAGCCCATAATTGACTCTAACCAAACCAAATTGCTGGCCCAAATTAAGTCACAAAACTGTCCTGAACCATATTGCCCAGAAATTGCTAGACATGGGCTTACCCGAACAGTTTTGGCAAAAAGCCATAACTTGGTCTACAAAAACCAAATGCAATGAAACTAGTGGCAAAATTTCCATAAGACATAAATCTACAATATTGGTATCTTAACCAAGACCCATAAATCAAGGGAACTAGGTAATTGGCTAGGTCAAGTTAGTATGCAAATTCTGAAAATTGCCTAAGAGACAACTTGACCCCAGAGTAGTCTTCAAGTCATATCTCCCACTAGAAAACTCCAATTGGGATGATCCATACTGTTCTGGAAACCTAAGAAATAGGGCTCCAACTTTGTTTCAGATACCATCCTTAAATTGTGAGTGTAATAACCCTAAAAGTTAAGTCAGAGCTGCTAACCTGAACTAGAATCCTGTTGGTACAAGGTACTTGAGTCCAGGCCAATTATTTTGCTATAATTAATTCTAAAAAACTTGCAAATTGTAATTAAAAATTCTGAGTGACCATAAGACATAGGGAAACAAATTCTATGAACAACACTAGGCCTAAATGTGGCTGCAACCTATTCAATTAAATTGGTAAAATGTAACTCCAAAATCTGCCTAGCTAAGGATCCAGAATTAGGAAATGAACCATTTATGGTTATTTAACTATAACTTGTGCTCTAGAAATCCAAATTACCTGATCCAAAAATGGGAACAAAGACAAGACATAGAGGAATAACTTCCATGAAGGAAGTATGGCCAAACAGTGGCCACAAATTGATCAAATTAATAGGTAAAGTTAAGACATTAAAACTAAATCTAAAGAAAGGTTCATAAGACAAATTATTATATGGTAGGGTTTTAACCCTAATACGTTGCTAAACACTAAATTACATGAAATAGGTATGTGGGACCCCCTTTCCCACTACAAATTGCCGTAAAATTCTAATAAGAAATTAATAATGCTTAATTGCCAAAAGTAAACCTAGGCTTATGTACATAGCTTGGATTGATTGGTATACCAATTAGGGACTACAGATAACAGTACTGCCTACACGAATAATCATTGACTGATAAAATATGTCTGATATGATTATTCTACATGCTTTATGCCTATTCATTGGCCATTGTGCCTAATTTCATTTCTGGCTTTAAAAGCCTGCCCGCTGGCCTTGTGCCTGACATGACAGTTGTATACAGGGTAGGAATATGAATGTCTAACCAGTATACTCCTGTGTATTCAGCCTTTATAGTCTGTTATAGGTTACTTGGGCACTGATATGATTTTAAAAAGACTAAAAATGAAAAAAAAGCACAGATAAGATCCTGATAAATAAATTGATCCCAAAGTTAAATAAATCTGTAAAGACTTAGGATTTATGAAATTTGCCTAGAATTATTATTTTTAATTATTTAGTTACTTTTTTTTTAAATTATGCACCACTAAGTAATTCGCTTAGTGCGTTGGTTTTCCATCACGTAGGTACTGGAAACCAAACAGCTGCAGTAGCAGCCGCAGTAATAGTGCCCTGACCGAGATTGACTAGATTTGCCAGTATCTGCTAGTCATCTCAACAGTTTATATTTTGTTGGTAGGGCCCATGTATTAGATTTTGTATATTGGTTTATTGTACATAAACATCATGTAATTACATTTTGAGATTGTAAATGAAATTGTAAATTATTGTGTATAAACTTTTATATGAATGATTATGAGTAAATTATATGAATGTTTGATGACATAACATGACATGGAAAAATAAGAGTGGAATATGATTATGTTGACAGGTAAATATTAGAACCCGCCAGAAGCTAATAAAATAGAGGAGGCTTTGTCCGGGTCTCCACAGAAATAAATTGTGATAAAAAAAAAATTTACCACATGTTTTTTATGAAGTTTAAAATTAACAATGGACAGGACAAGATAAGATATGGTGCTCCAGCATCGAATGTGGCACGCTTTACTCGGCTACACTGCAGACAGGTGTGGGGCATCACAAAAAAAAGGTTTTAATTTGCTTAAGGACAAGCAAAAGTTTGAGTTTGGTAGTATTTAATACACTTGTATTATATAGATGTTTTTAAGCACATTTGTACAACATTTCATAGCATTTAGATAGTTAACTTCATGCATAATCACCAAATTCATTAACATTTGTAAATTTCATCTATCTAAACTGAATTTTATGTTTTTTTGCATATTTTCAGGTGTTTTGAAGAAGTTTCAAAGCATAGGAGTAAAGAACAAAGCTTAGAAAGACTCAAGGAAAGAAGATTGCTGCTGATACACAGCACACAGGTTGTGTAACCAAGCCACAGACCCGTGAAACTTGCTGCCAGGAGAAAACCAAAAAAGCCAAAGAAGGAATACAGTGCACGGGCCGTGTAACACTACCCATGGAATCTCTGGAGACCCATATAAGATTCTGCCTGGCAAAGCTCAAAGAGTTCCTAGAAGAACAATAGTACACGAGCTGTGTAATTGCACCTGTGTAACTAGCTGAGGGCCGTGTAAACTTCTGCCCCAACACAAGATGCAAACTTCAAGCTCCAGTAAGTTACATGGACTTGGGTCGTGTAATGACACACGGGCCGTGTATCAGCCAACAACCAGTTTCCTGATTAGGTTCTAGCTCCAGTTTTTACATAAAAAAAAAAAAAACTCCTGATGCCTTGGGGACTTTAAAACCTAACCCTAGATCATTCAATATAAATAGAAGTAGCAGAAAACATAGAAGGGAGATTTTTGAGCCGGACATTAACATCTTCACATACACATATTCATTTTCATCATTTTCTCCAAGTGGTTTCGAAGAATAGCACATCAACATCAAGGTGAAGTCCTCAGTCAAAGTTCCATAAGTTCAAGGCTACAGATTCTCTTCGGTTCTTTTGTTCTATTTCTTAAGGCTGCTCTTATGTTCTTTTATTTTATCTTTATTATGTTTATTAAACTCACCATGAGTGAGTAGTTTCTTTATTCTAGAATTAGGAGAATAACGCTTGTAATCATTATTATGGAGAGATATTGAGTTTCATCTATTGGATTTGAGTTTTGTTCTTTGATTTAATATTCTGTGTTCTTAATGCATGCTATGTGTTGGTACCCACTTAGACACGATAGAATATACTAATTGAAGAACTGAAAGGTGAAGATTGGTATTGGAAAATTAGAGTATTAAACCTAAGAAATCTGACCTAGAGATAGGTTGATGACCTTTGTGGAGTTCTATAATTAATCTCACATCTTAAAGGATTTTTATTAGGACTAATCACCAATGAAAGTAGGGTTTAGCTCTAATTGAAACACACCTTAGGTGCCTTGAAAGAGGATCTAAGATATCTTAGGGTTAATTTCCATCAAAGCAATGATCCTCAATCCAATGAATGAACAAGATTAAATCCATAATAAGATTAAAGTGTGAAATCTTAATTCTAGAATTATTTTAAATAGATTGTCTCATTTTAAGTTTGTTATCCTTCTAGTTTTTAGCATTCAAAATAGATCAGATTCACTACCCATTTTATGCGGTAGCCTAAAGAGTCAAAATTAATGTGTAGTGTGGTACTTGCTAATTAAATTCCTCGTGAAATGATACTCTGCTCACTACTTTATTACTTGTTAGCGATCTGAGCACTTGCGAGATTGTAAAACTAACAAACACTATAAAGGGGTTTAACTAGTTTAGCTCCACTAAGGTGATTAAGTTTTTTGCAAACAACATATTAAAGCCTTTTCACCTATCCATAGGCATTCATTTCTCAATTCCATGGAGTCCAATTATTAGCTTATTAATATTTTTTGTTATAATTTTAAGTTAAAAAAAAATTAAAATTCTTAAAATTGACAAAATTTTTTGGATTTTTGATACATAAGTATAATATGGATATAGTTAAGTGATGTAATGAAATGTAAGGTGAATGCAATGCATGAAATGCATTTGTACCCCAAACTCAAAACTAGTATCGCCCTCAATGGCAACACAATATGCAAAATTAAGAGATAGCATAAAAATTTACGAAAAAACACATCATGTATCAAGAGTTTAAAGTTGGTGCAAAATAGCAAGGATTAGAGACCTATAAACACAGTTTAGGACTAAGGCATATAATTTTTACATGAAAGAACCTATCCAGTCCTAATTCTAGGTGATGATGGTTCCTCGGCATCGAGCCTCTCAATTATCATATGGAGCTTGGTATGGACTTCTTGGAGGCTATCTTTGAGTGCCTGCATCCTATTATTTAAGGTGGTCTCCATGCGCTAAAGGTATGCGGGGATGGGCTCTATGGGTGGTGGTGTGTATGAAGGTACTCTAGCGGGGGACTCATGGTGGAGTGGCTCCTGTGCTTCCTCTTGGGCCTGTAAGGGTTCACTCAGCTCTTTCCTTTCTTCTTCTCGCCTAGGGATGACATTCCCTTCTACATCAATGAGGAAACATGTGTTTCCAACCTTCTTACATATCCCCATGGATATGCAGATGGTTTGATTGATCCTGGTATGCCGACAATGGAACGCAACTTGTGATCTCTAGGACGAATCCAAAGTGGAGTGCTATGGCCGTGATGAGACCGCCAAGCACTTTGTGCCTCGTAGGCTGGTGGGATATGCAGTGCAGATGCTTGCACAGGAAAAAACTGGTGCTGCAACGTTTGTGACACCCCTCACCCGTCTACAGTGTAACTGACCAAGGAGTGCCACATTCGGTGCTGGAGCACCCTATCTTATCCTATCATGTCCATTGTTAATTTTAAACTTTATAGAAAACATGTGGAAATTTTTTTTTCACAACTTATCTCTATGGAAACCCGGGCAGAGCCTCCTCTATTTTATTGGCAGCTAGTGGGTTCCAATAGTTACCTGTCAAAATAATTTCATATCATATCTGTTCTATTCATCTTGTCATATAAAATATCTTTTCTTACTCATACAATTTCAAGAGAATATACATTTCATTCATTCATTCATATGGAAATTTATATGCAGAAATTCATAACTTTATTTACAACTCAAAATATATTTATAATTTTTTTTTTACATCACAAACTAGTAATTACATCATGATTATACACAATGAACCAAAATACTAGTCTCTACATGGGCCCTACCAAAATATAAAAGATTGGTGAGATAACTCTGGATGGTGGCAGATCTGGTCGGAGCTCTGTCCGAATACTACTATGGCAGCTGCTGCTGTGGCGACTGCTGATCTCCAGTATCTACGTGATGGAAAATCCAACGCGCTAAGCAAATTGCTTAGTGGTGCATAATCTTAAAGCAGAATAACTAGATTATTTAAAATGACAATAATATGTGTGATTTCATAATTCTAGGTCAATTGCATATTTTATAGCACTTTGGAATCAATATATTTATCAGGATCTTATCTACGTATACATTTCATTTTCAGTCACCTTAAACTCATACAAGTGAATTTGTCATCAATTCTAAGACATTTATAAATTCCCTACACTTTGGGAACAATTGAATTTAACAATATTTTTTTTGTTCATTTCTTATATAGTCTAAGTCATTTATGACTTTTTTGTACTTTGAAAATAGATCATTAATCAATATCTTTTCTGTGTATTAATTTCATTCTCTGGCTTTTTAAACTCATATTAGAGTCTTTGGAATCATATCAGTGTATTTTAGGTTATATCGATGCATTTCATGTCATATATGTATATTTGTGCCTAAGTAACCTATCACAAACTATAATGTTGGATACACGAGAGTATACGGGTTAGATAGCCATATGTCTACTCGGTATACATCTGTTAAGCATGAGGCCAGCTGTCAGGCACAAGGCTAGCTGTCAGGCTTGTAAAGCCAGAAATGAAGTTAGGCACAATGGCCAGTAAATAGACATATAGCCTGTAGAACAATTATATCAGACATATATTGTCAGTTCATGATTTTCTCTGTGGGCAGTACAGCTATCTGTAGTCCCTAATTGATATACTAATCAATCCAACTATATAAATATAAGCCTAGGTTTGCTATGGGCAAATAAGGATTAATAATTATTTAACAGAATTTATATGTCCATGTATTGTGGGAAAATGAGTCCCACATAATTTGGCATATGTTGACTTATTAGGTATAAGTCAATAAATTTGTTTCAAGAACCTTTCTTTAGGTTCAATTCTTTTTTTTTTTTGTATCTTAATTTTTGAAAATCAATTTGAATAATTTATTTGGATAGCTTGTAGTAACATTTAAGCCTAGTATTTTCCATAGGATTTATTGCCCAATGTCTTATAGTCATTAAGAAATTTTAATTGTAATTTTTCAAGCCTTATCGAATTATTTATAGTCACATTATTGCCTTGAATTAAAATAGCCTATATTAACAAGCTTTTCATTTAGGTCAACAGTTTTGACCTTAAATTTAGGCTTTATACATTTATAATTTGAGAATGATGTCTAAAACAAAGTTTTAGGTCTGTTTCTTAGCTTTCCAAATTAGTATGGCTCATTTCAATTGAAGACTTCTAGTGGAAAATATGTTTAAATGGTTATGCTGGGTTTAATGGTCACTTGTACTGTTTCCAGTTTTTGTGCACTAACTTTTACCTATCCATTTGATCAGTTTGTAGCCATTGTTTGGCCACACATCCTTCATGGAAGTTGTTTCTCTATGTCTTGTCTTTATTTTCCCTTTTAAATCATGTCAATTGGATGTTTAGAACTAAAGTTATGGTTGGATAACCATAACTGATTCATTTTCAGATTCTGGTTCCTTAGCTAGGCAGCTTTTGGACTTAAAGTTTACCTTATTAATGGAACCTGTTGTTAGTAGTATGCCCTAGAGCATATCATTTAGTATGTATGTTATACATGTTTTTATTAATAAAAGGCATTTTAACTTTTCCATTTACATAATATATTTATGTGTAATAGAAAAGGTCCATTGATATTTTGTTAGAAATTTTATTCTTAAGTTGTTAAGAATATGAGTGATAGTATTTCTAGTACAAAGTATCATAAATAGGTTCACAAATGAGGATACTTCACAATAAGGTCATGATTTATCCAGAAAGAATGCATTCATGTTTGTTCCCAAGTTATTTATATGAGATATAAATAAGATGGAATGGTGAGTCTCATGCCATATAACAAACATGATAGACACTTATACATAATAAGTAGGTCGAACCAGTGACATTTATGACAAAGCACATGGAGTTTAATCTTATCAATGTATTGTCATAAATCATATCAGTGCATATAATCTTTAGACCTGAGATAGCACAGTTGTCTTACATATAGGTGGTTTGAGTTTGATACTGCTTTCATACTTGTACTGTGCATAGGTATATGGGCATGTGTTGGATCCTACTAGTTATATATGGAGGTAGGTGTTGATCAAGATGGAATCTATTCCTATAAGTAAATAGAGATAAAATCCTATGCTCATTTAATTGTTCTTGATGTTTCAAGTTCCTGGCCAGGACAGATAGATTTAATCAGAAAAGAGTTTCTGATGAGAAAATCTTTTAATCAAGAACTGGAATTAAAAGAGAACATAATATTCATAGCAAATGGGGTTTGACATAAACCATGACTCCAGCTTGAGTTGGGATTTTGTAACAGAGAGATTTTAGTGCATGGTAACATATAATTATAGGTTCATTTAAGGTAAACCTTATTACTAATTGGGTGGCCATAGCATGCTATGCTAGGTGTTAACCATAGTCTATGAGGTGCATAAAATGATTTAGGGAAATCATTTATGGTAAGAAAGAGTTCTGATGATATTAAGAGTTGATATCATGTCTCATTGCCAATTATTGATGAGCCTAGTAAGTCACACACATACACAAGTAATCACCAAATTAAATATGATTTGATTAATTAATTAAAGAGTTTAATTGATTAATTAAATAGGTTTTGTTTGCAATTAGATTACAAAGTCCCTAGCATGGCTTGAAATCAAATCTAGGTTTTTGGATGTATAGTATAAGTTAAAATTGTGACACCCCTTACCCGTCTGCAGTATAGCCGAGTAAGATATGTCACACAGTATACCAGAACACCCTATTTTATTTTAATCCTTTTTATCCTTCCTTATTTATCTTTATCATAGCTATGAAGTACAATTGGTGAAGTATAATTTATTCAAGTCATTTATGGAAAACATCAATTTATTTGAGGTTCCGCAAATTTTATAGAAAATTCGGCAGAGTACCGGCTAAAAATGGAGAAAACAGTTCTTCAGAACCTGAGAAAAACACTTTCAAAATTCTCAATCAATCCCAAACTCCATTTCATTAAAAAAATCTCAATATTTTTCAACAACATTTCCATTTCTCAATCATTCATTTCATATGATATTCATGTAAAAGTCATCAATAAATATTCACTTTTTCATTCATAAACATAATTTCCACTATTTACATTGATAGCAAAACACATTACATGAGTCTCAATTTCATAAGATAATTTAATTACAAAATATCAAACCACAACCTAGTGTCCTACCAATGCACTGATGACGATGAGGTGACACGGACACTATGCAGAGCTGTAGAAGGTCTCACCTAGTCTGTGGTCTACTAGGCTCTTGATTGGTCTCTCCAGAACCTACGCGTGGCAAAAAGCAACGCGCTAAGCAATAATGCTTAGTGGTGCCAATAATAAAATAAAATGAAATAACAGTAAATAAATATGCAGTGCATGTCCTGATGTCTTATGCAGATAATTTATCAATCATTATTGGTAATCTTATTTATTACTTACTTGTTATATTCATAATTTCATTAAATTTATCAACTTTCATTTTTGGTTGCCTAAGTAACCTATTCTAGATGACTGGACTGGATAAACGGGTAAACTGGCACTGGGTGTCAAGTACCTCGGGCCGTCACACCATCGGTCACATATGTATCTCCCGGTGTGCAATAGAACAGCTAATAGGCTGTAATAACATTAGGCACAAGGCCAAGTGTCAACACAATGTCAGAATGGCTAAAAGCCATAAAATCATAGAATAGCATAATGCTATGTGCAGTACTGCTAACTGAACCCTATTGGCATGCCAACATATCTAAACCAATCTCGTTAGGTGTACTAGGACATGTTACACTTTTAAACTTTACAATTCTTGAAATTTAAGTTTAGGTGTTACTATTCATTTCTTTGGTCAACAAAAATGTTGACTTTTGCATAGACAATAGGTACATTGGTTCTAATACTCCCAACATACCACATTTTACATTATAAAATTATTGGTATTGGTTGCCAATACCATTTCTAAGCTTAGTGTTAATTATTCATAATTTTTAGATTTCAAGCCTTATGTTTATTGTTCCATGGGTCATTTGTACAATAGAAATTTGGCAAAGTTGTCTTCATGAAAGTGGTTTCTTATTTTGTCTAGTTACATTTCCTTTTTTGAATCACTCTATTTGGAGTTTTTCAACTCAAGTTATGGCCTAAACATCGTAACTGGCCGGATTGGATAGAATCCAAAATTCTGGGCAAAACTGGTTCTGCTAGATTTGGTAACCTAAGTTTGGTTGGCAATTTGACTAGGTTATGATCAGAATTTGGATTTGTGTTCTTCATGAAAGTTGTAGGTCTATGTCTCAGCTTTCTGCTGGTTATATTTCATGTCAATTGGACCTTTCTACACTGAGTTATGACCAAATGAATAAGCATTGTTTATTTGGTCATTTTGCCAAGGCAGAATGCAAGTCACCCAGATTAGGGCAATTTTTAGGTCAACTTGGTTTGGTTTTCTGGGCAACGTTTCTTCACCAAAATTGTGCCATTATGTGTCTAGTTTCATGTCTAATTAGCCTTGCACCAATTAAACCTCTAGAACTCCAGTTATTACTGCCTAAACCTGCTAGACTCATCGTCACTCCTCCAGGTCAACCAAGGCAGCAACACTAACTTCAATTCCCACTACACAAACCACTTCATTTCTCATTCACACATAACCAAATGGTCACTAATTGACCATGAAAACTTACTTTCGCCATTTCATGATCAAAGTCTCAATTTCATGCTCAAACCCTAACTCCAATTTCCACTTTATGGCATACACACACCAAAATCATACTAAATCACTTTATCCATCATCTATACTCATCAATAGCATAATTAAGCCACTTAATTTCATAAAAAACCAACAATCCTTAAACTTTTTCATGGCTA
Source organism: Hevea brasiliensis (assembly GCF_030052815.1). NCBI lineage: Eukaryota > Viridiplantae > Streptophyta > Magnoliopsida > Malpighiales > Euphorbiaceae > Hevea > Hevea brasiliensis. Next base: position 68,010,539 of record NC_079495.1, read on the forward strand.
TCAAATTTAGAGATTTCATTTACTCAAGTTTTTCTTTTAATTTCACACAATTTCTACATGATTTAGCATGCTTATAAGATTAAAGAAAAAAAAGAAATTATTTAGTGCACTAACCTTGAATTGGATACTCTTTGGGCTTGTTACAACTTCAATTTTTCTTCAAATTTCTACTGCTTAAAGCTTCCTCAAGGTGCTAGGTTAATTTTTTGTATCATCCTCACTTTAGCTAGTCCGTATAGTCTACTGTTTCGGTCACCAGTGTCGGTCCGGACAGCTAGAACATCCAGAAAAATATGTAAACTAAAGTGAGGAACCATAATTAACTCAAATATTAATAAGAAAAATTTAGAAAAAATTTTAGAAATAAAATACAACCAAGTTAAATGAGCCGGTGCCCTAGCGATGGGTAACCTAGAGAGAAGTTGCGGTTCTTGCAACTAGGAGCCCTAGACTAGGGGAAAAAATTATAAAATAATTATTGGGACTCCAGAGAAGGGTTATTGAGGTTCTTATGGTATTAGAATGCCAAGAAAATGCTTAGAAAAATTTTTCAATCGGTATAGACAATTTTGGCCCGTTAAGCCAAACGGAGGGCATTTCGGTCATTTCGTCTTCAGAGATGATTTTTGGCCAACTTGTCTAGTTAAATAAATAATTTATATAACATAAAATATGACTAAATGTTGTTAAAAATTTAATTGAAATTAATTAGACAAGAAACGAAGAGAAAATAAAAGAAAATGGCATTATGACATCATAGTGATGTCATTAAAGTTTTCCCAACCAACCCAATGTTGACACATGGCATAAACTTGTTTAAAAGAGACCAAATGGGCTAGAAAACAAAGAAGAAAAGTTCAGCAGCCATTTTCTTTCCAAACCAACGGGAATATTAAAGAAAGAGAAAGAGAAAGAGAAGAGAAACTCCATAGAAGCTTAGGAAAGCTTGAAATCACCCACTAAATTACCTTAAAACTCAACTTTGTCTTCATAAAAAAATTGTTCATACATCTTGGGCAAGCTAAAGATAGCAAAAGGAAATAGAAAGGAGGAGCTTTGATAAGCTTGGAAGCTACTTCATTAAAGGTTAGCGACTAAACTCACTCATTCTCTTTTGATTCATGTTAAAGGAGTAGAGTGGAATGTAAATTTGCATGAAAATTAAAAATATACCATGTGTAAACTTTTCTTAAAATTCCAGCAGCCTTGGGCTTGGTAGGGTTTTGAAGATTTTCTTGAATTGAAATGGTACCCTAGCTGCCCTTAACACTAACCTATTGTTTAGGATGATGAAATGCAAGTTAAATGCATGATTTGAGATGTTAGGGTTAGGGTTTGGGGTGAAGAAATGATACTATCATCATGTGATGATGAAAATAGGTTTTAATGGTCAACTAGTGACCATTTGGTTATGTGTAAACAAGAAATGAGGTGGTTTGATTAGTGGGAATTGCAGTTGGTGTGGCTGCCCATGGTGACCTGTAGAATTGGATAGGAGTCCAGCAGGTTTGGGCAGCCATAACTTGAATTGTAGAGGTTCAATTGGTACAAGGCCTATTGGACATGAAACTAGACACATAATGACACAACTTTGGTGAAGAAACTATGCCCATAAAACCAAACCAAGTGGACCAAAAGCTTACCTTAATCTGGGTGGCCTGCAGTCTGATTCTGCAGAATGACCAAATGAACAGTGTTTGATCATTTGGCCATAACTCAGTGTAGAATGGTGCAATTGACCTGAAATTTTACCAGCAACAAGCTGAGATATACACCAATTACTTTCATGAAGAAACCTAACCCAAATTATGACCAGAACCTATCCAACAAGTGAGTTGCAATCACTGTTCACTACACTATACATATGGTCAGTCCAGAAAAATTTCAATCCGGCCAGTTGTGGTTTTTGCACCATAAATTGAGCTATAAAACTCCAAATGGAGTGATTCAAAAAAAGAAATTCAACTAGACAAAATAAGGAACAACTAACATAAGCTTACCATATGTCTTTTAATCATGTAAGATAATTAAAGAGAAGATTAAATATAGGTTTGACACTTGGCACAATGTGATTGGGTCAATTAAAACCTAGAGTCGATAAGAAGGTGACATGTGGCAAGGGTTTTAAGTGGTTACCTAGCTATATAAGAGTGAGGATGAAAGAACAAATACACAAGCTACCATTCATCTCTTTGTGCCACGACCCTTGGCTGCTTTCCCTTCTCTTCTTCTTCATCTCTCATCAATTCAAAGAGATTAGCAAACAATCTCTTGAATTAAAAATACTAGAAATTGTTTCTAGTGTCCTGTTTATATCTGTAATCTCTCAAAAGGCAAAACTTGATTTTCTAATTCATAGAAAAAGCTTTAGAAGCTGTTCAAGGGCTGCCATAGGTGATCTTGGTGTGGACAAGCTAGAGGGACAACATCTGGTGTCCTAAAATGCATTCCAAAGGTGCCAAACACACTACAGTGCATCAAAAGGTTAGTGCACTTGTTTTTTATCTAATCTAGGGTTGTAATGGATTAATTTGTTAATTCTAAAATCTTAAATGGCAAATGTAGATCCACAAATATATTAAAAGAGTTTTAATATGCTGTTTATCACTCAAATCAAATAGATAAAAATAAATCTTGCATGATGCATGTGACCCTAGAAGAAAAATTTTGAATTTCAATGATCTAAACTTGTGCTTTTCATGCTTCCGCTCCTTCAATTGGTATCAGAGCCACTATATTTTCCATTTAGATTGTTGTTTTTAATTGTGCGGTATGATTATGAGATGATATGTAACACCCCTAATTATATAGCCTGGCATATTTCACTGTTCTGGTGACTAGAGTCGGTCCGGACAATTAAGGGGATTAGAACTACACTTAAGACAACTAGATAAGCCATAAACACAAATAATTAGTAATTGTCAATTAGTTAAGCATAAATAAGAAAAACAGAACATAAAAAGTTAAACGAGCCGAGAGTCACAGCGATGGGTGACCTTCTCGGGAACGACTGTGAAGTCGATTTAAACTCAAATTTCGAACCGTAAAATGTGACGCTATAGTCCTTAGGACCATTACGAACACAGTGGAAAAGAGAAAATCACGAAAAAGAATTGTTAAGCCAGTCAAATAATTAGGTTAGAGAGCCGGAAGAAATATTGAATTATTTGCAAACCGGGTTGAACCGGCGAGGGACAATTTAGTCAATTGACCCCGAGAGCTGACTCTTGACCTAACTGTCAAATAAAATCGAAGAAAAAAAAATTTTGAAATCAAGAATTAAATTAAAAAACTAATAGAAAAATAAATGAAAAAAAAAGAGAAAATGAAAAAGTGAAGAGCGATGACATCATGCATGATGCCATAAATCCTATAATTAAAAATTTATTTAAATTGATTTTTGGTCTTCCATAAGACAAAAGGCAAAAAGAAAAAAAAAATAAAGAAAAAAGTCTTCTTCCTCATCCATGTGCTGCCCTCACTCTCACTCTCCCTCTCCATTTCTAAACTCCATTAAAGCTTGAGTTCAAGCTTTTAAATCCTTACTAAACCCCAATTTCTTCCATAATTATTCCATAAAAACTTGTTTTAGTCACTTGAGAAGAAGAGTGATCACCAAAGAAAGAAGAAAAGAAGAAGGAAATTAGAGAATTCAAATCCAAGTGGAGGTAAGCACCCTAATTTGAAAATTTGAGATTTATTAGTTGTGTTTGTAGCTTAAAGTAACTTAGAAGTTAAAGGAATGAAATGAAATTAATTGTTGGAGGACCAAACCTAAATTTTGGCCAGCATGGTGGGGAGTGTGATTTGTATGGTTTGATTGATTTGGATGGGGATATGAACATCTAGGAGTTAAGTGATTATAGTTAAAGGCTTTGAATTAGTTAAATGCAAAGAAATTGTGAACTAGGGTTTGGACACTTAGGGTTTAGAGACAAAAATGTGAGAAATTGGTAAATGATGTCTTTGACCTAGTATGAAGTGAGAAATGGTCCATTGTGAACAAATGGAATGTGTTAGAAGTGTTTGAACCAAAAGCAAATTGGGATTGAGTGTGGTTATGCTGCTGGTAGCATGACCAAGGTCCCTTTGAGGGACCAAAACTGAAAATTTACAAGTCCAATTGGTATGAGACCAATTGAGAATGAAAATAGACACTAAATGACACAATTTTCATTAAGGAATCATGCCCAAAAAGTGACCAAAATCTAGTGAACAAATTGACCAAACAGGAAATTCTCGTCTACCTGTACAAATGACCAAATGAGCAGTGTTTGTTCCTTTGGCCATAACTTGAGCTAGGTAGGTCTAAATGACCTGAAAGTTTACCAGTGGACAGATGAGATATATACCTAAAACTTTCATGAATAATACAAATCCAAATTATGCCATTAACCAAGTCTTTTGGCCACCCAAATTTGGTGACCTAAAACTGCTAGAACCAAAATTTGCCTAGAAAATCTGGGTTAAGTCCAATCCGGAAGCTATGGTTCAAATTGCTATAACTTTAGCTAAAAAACTCCAATTGGAGTGATTCAAAAAGGAGAATAAACTTAAGACAATAGGGAACATTTTCTATGAAGGAAGTTTTTCCAAATTCTAACAGAAAAATGACCAATGGAATAGTGCAACTTAAGACACAAAAACTGAAAATTGGCAATTTTGCCTAAAAGACTTAAGTTTTGAGAAAATGACCAAAACCAACAAGTTTGGTAACCAAAATGTGGTATGTGGGTGAAGTTTGAATTTCCATACCTATTAAGCCTTAGAAAGTCAACAAATTGACTTGAATAGTATAGTGAATAGTTACCCAGAAAGACAAGTTTTAAATAATGTCAAGTTTAGTAGTTATAATCTAGATATAAGTGAATTTGAATTTATTTTTGGATTTATGCTAAGTTATGGTACTGAAACACTGTGAAACTGTGTGTTTCAGCTGAAAAAGACTTGGAAAGTCTGAGAGACTGAGTCAAGGCCTAGAGGCGACTCACGTCAAGTTTGTGCACAATAAACCTTATTTGAATATTTTGTCATTAAAAAATTGATTTGGTATGATTTATGAAAATTTGGTGTTAATCATGAATTGTGTTGCCACTTTGTGCATGAAACTATGACTTTTGAAATCTATTGGATTTCTCATGAATTATTTGAATGAAATGTTTGAAATAGATTTTTTATTCACACTTAGCATGTGATGCCTTATTATTCCTCCTCCGTTTATGGGGTGAGATCGATTATTTTCCTCCCTCTCTGGTTTACGGTTGAGGTTGTAGATCGGATGAGTACTCATTAGCTAGCTAGCCACCTCCCTTATTAAGTTCGAAGAGTGGGGTTGTAGATTGCTTTGTCGTGGTGTACAACACGGTATTGATCGGAAATTTTGTGTCATGGCTTAAGTTGTGTATGGTTTGGCAACACCGTGTTTATTAAATTATTTGACCAAATAGTGTTGTTATGAGTTTTGATAATTTGTGAAACGTGATTGAGAAATACTTAAATCGTGTTTTGTCAATGAATGATTTAGGTATTGTATTTTAAAATTTTTATTGTGCACCAGAGTATTTTTATACTTAGCGATAGCTTGTTTCTTGTCCCGAGATAAGAGCAAGGAGAAAGCAGCAGAGTGAGCTGCTATTAATATTGAGGACTACACTGGTCTTTTTGTACGGGTATTTTTTTTATACTCTTGTAGTTATTTTGATGTAAATATTGTAATATTTTATGTATCAATGTAAAGTTGAGCAGTTGTATAATAAATTGTAATAATATTATTTTTTGATTTTCTTTTTGTAAATTAAGATTTGTATTTGTGAATTTCATACTATATGCACTCTGAATGAAGTTATGAAATATTTTGAGTTGATAAATTTTTGGTTCAATTGAATTGTGTTGATTTGAGATTATTTAAAAGTTGGGAGTTGTGGAAAATTTATTGAAAGTGTTTTTCTCAGGTATTTGAAGAACTGTTTTCTCAAAATACAGATGGCACTCTGCCGAAATTTTTATAAAATTTGCGGAAAAATTAAAATGGATTAAAATTTTTACTAGTATTTAAGCTTTGAATAAATGATTTTAATTTCTTCCAAAATGCTCACCACTTCCAAAATGTAAGAAAATTGTTTTAAAATCCCTTGTGGGGTACTTAATGAATTATCGGTAGGTGAAGTTTGGTAGTTCATTAGGTATTCTACGGGATCATGTTATGCTTTGCAGAAGGGTAAGGTGTGACATGTTTTAGTGGTATCAAAGCATGGTTTTGCAATAAATTTTAACTATTTATGTGAATATTTCTTTGATAAGTACAACTGCTCAAGTGTCTTTAATTGATTCGTATGACATATTTACATCATGAATATGCACTAACGGAGGTCAACCTCCTTGTGTTTGATCTCAGGAAGTAGAAATTTTGGGAAAACGGAATGGAAGAAGGAGATCATTCCGTAGAACAATCTGAGGAAATTTGAGGTTCAAGGAAGCCCTAGCACTACAAAACGTGAGTGGGTCAGCCACTCCAGCTCCTACTCCAGCACCGTAGTTTCTTGCTCAATTTGCACAGTAGATGGCTGCATTTTTCTAATAAATGGTGGGAAATGTGCCACCCCAAGCTTAGATGCAAGCACCTGTAGCACAACCACAACCCTCAGCTCGGTAATATGAAAAATTGATGAAATTTGGGGCCACTGAGTTTAAAGGCACTATGGATCCACTGGAGACAGAACAATGGTTAGACCGAATGGAATGGGTTTTCAGGAAGCTACAGTGTGCAGAAGAGTTAAAGTTCGAGTATTCTATTTCCTTGTTGCAAAGGGATGCGTATGAATGGTGGAAGACCATCCCCCACAGCCTGGTAGAACCTCCAGTCCTTACTTGGTCAGACTTTTTGAGGGAGTTTTGACAGAAGTGGGTCCCCGATGCATATGTGGATATGAAGTTACAAGAATTCCTAAATTTGAAACAAGGGGACAGAACCATAGTAGAATATGAGAGAGACTTCTCTCGACTGAGCCACTACACTGGAAGCTTAGTTTCCACCCCCATAGATAGATGTAAGAGGTTTGAGGCCGGGTTAAGGCTGAATCTGAGAATGCAAGTTGTGGGTTTTCCACATCAAAATTTCTCTGAGTTGATCTCACGAGCCGGTTGGAAAGGTTAGAATCGAAGGGCGGTGAAGAAGGGTATATAAGAGAAAGAGAAGACTAAAAGACTACTAGACAAGCACACGAGAGTGGTTGCAGGAAGAGGAAACAGTTTGGGGGATCCAGCTCCTGTAAATCTGGCAGAGGCAGATTCTCTGGCCAAAGACCACCCCGGTCTGGTCAGCAGACCCAGCAAGCACCCCGAGGAGCTCTATCAGTACGACAGTGTGAAACTTGTGGTAGAACACATGGTGGGTTTTGTTTTAAGGCCACCGGTGCATGTTTTAACTGTGGAGGGAGCGGACATTTCTCTAAGGATTGTACTAGTCTGAGCCGGTCTGGACCTTCTGCTACATCTGAAGGATCAGCCTAAGTCTCTGCACCTAGAGGGTCACAGCCAGCTTGTGAGGCAGAGGCAGAGGTAGGGGTCCTGGTAACACTCACGGAAGTCGAGCCTTTGTTAACCAGCCGGTATCGGTGGTGCACGATCAGTGTATACCATGCATTAGAGGGAGGATGATAAAACATCAGATGTTGTAGCTGTTATTTTCTCCAGCCTTGACCAAGTTGTACATGTGTTTTTTGATCCTGGCTCCTCACATTCATATGTTATTTCTTGTGTGTTGTGTTCTTCTTCTATGTTGTTTGTACCAATTGATTTTGATGTGCTAGTAACTAGTCCATTAGGCTAGGAGTCAGGGTAAATAGACTATATAGGGATTGTCCTTTGGCAATCCAAGGGCACACTGCATGCGATTTGATTAAAATGCCCTTACGAGATTATGACATTGTCTTGGGCATGGATTAGTTAACCAAGCATCATGCGATGATTATTGTAGACGAAGGCAGTCATTTTGGTCTCCTCGGTATGGTGATGTAGTAATACATGGGCGAGCGATTATTGCCTTCAAACATCATTTAATTGGCGAGAAAAATGATTAGGAAGGGGTGTGGCGTACTTGGCACATGTGATAGACACCCAAGTGGGTAGTCGGCATTGAGGACATCCCACGGTATGTGACTTTCGGATGTGTTTCTGATGAATTGCGGGATTACCTCCAGAAAGAGAAATGCAGTTTGGAATTGATGTTATGCCTGGTGTGGACACAATCTCTATAACACCATATAGAATGGCACCTGCAAAATTGAAAGAATTGAAAGTGCAGTTACAAGAGCTGCTTGACAAGGGATTTAATCCACCCTAGTGTGTCACTTTGGGAGCGTCGGTATTGTTTGTTAAGAAGAAAGATGGTACTCTCGCTTATGTATTGATTATCGTGATTAAATAAGGTGACAATAAAGAATAGATATCCATTGCCCCGCATTGATGACTTGTTTGATCAATTGAGGGCTGCAGCTCTGAACTCCAAAATTGACCAGAGATCAGGTTATTATCAGCTGAAAGAACAAGAGCAGAGTATTTCTAAAAGTAACTTAAGAACCTGCTATGGCCATTATGAGTTCTTGGTCATGCCATTCGAGTTAACTAATGCTCCGGCTGCTTTTATGGATCTGATGAACACTATCTTCAGACCAAACCTCAACAAGTTTGTTGTGGTATTTATTAATGATATATTGGTCTATTCGAGGAATGTAGAAGAGCATGATAAACATCTGCGGATTGTACTATAGACTTTGAGGGAGAAACAACTATATGCCAAATTGTCAAAGTGTGAATTTTGGCTGAAGGAAATATCTTTCTTAGGGCATGTAGTATCAGTAGAGGGCATCAAGGTAGATCCAAGTAAGATTGAAGCTGTCCTTAATTGGAGGCCACCCAGAAATATCACGGAGATTCGTGATTTTAGGTTTATTTGGATACTACCGTCGGTTTGTGAAGGGATTCTCCATGTTGGCATCTCCATTGACCAAGCTGCTTAGAAAAGATGTGAAATTTCAGTGGACGGATAAATGCCAACAGAGTTTTGATGAATTGAAGAAATGTTTAACTGAAGCTCCAGTCCTGACTTTACCTACCCCGGGTAAAGAATACACAGTTTACAGTGATGCTTCTCACAATGGGTTAGGCTGTGTATTGATGCAAGATCGAAATGTCATTGCCTATGCATCACGCCAGCTAAAACCGCATGAGAGGAACTATCCGACACATGACTTGGAGCTTGCGGCTATAGTGTTTGCTCTTAAGATCGGAGACATTATTTGTATGGAGAGAAATGTTATATCTACAGGATCATAAGAGTTTGAAGTATTTGGGCACCAGAAGAGTTGAATTTGAGACAAAGGAGATGGTTAGAGTTGATAAAGACTACGATTATCGATAGACTATCAGCCAGGGAAAGTTAATGTGGTGGCTGATGCCTTAAGTCATAAGACTATGGCAAGTCTACAGGTTACTCCTTTGTCTATGGTACATGAGTTGAGATCATTACATGCCAGCTTAGAGATTAATGATGAGGCGGACAGCGATAGCATGGCATGTCTGACCGGTGTTGATTGATCGGTCGAATGGCTGCTCAGAATGATCAGAAGTATCAAAAGCTATTAGAAGAAGTCAGACAGGGAAAGAAACTAGATTTCTCAATAAGAGATGATGGTCGACTGCTACACAAGCGTAGAATGTGTGTTCCTAATGATGTTGATTTGAGGCACATCATTTTGAAGGAAGCACATGAGTCTTCTTTGCCATGCACCACAGTGGCACAAAAATGTATAGAGGGCTAAAGGAGCATTCTTGGTGGATGGGTATGAAAAGAGATGTGGCGAATTTGTTTCCAAATGCCTAACTTGTCGATAAATGAAGGCGAGCATCAAGTACCAAGCAGGTTATTACATCCACTACCGGTGCTAGAATGGAAATGGGAGAGAATAACTATGGATTTTGTGATGGGACTTGAGGACACGAAGAGTCATGATGCGGTATGGGTCATTATTGTGACTCACCAAATCTGCTCATTTTTGCCGATTCGGATGGACTCTGATCTAAAAAGATTGGCCAAGTTGTACATTGATGAGATTGTGAGGCGCATGGAGTGCGGTATCCATCGTATCGAGCAGAGATCCTAGGTTCACTTCTAGATGCAGGGTAGTCTTGAGAGAGCCCTAGGAACTAGATTGAACTTGATGACATTCCACCTGAGACGGATGGGCGGTGCAAGAGGATAATTTAGATCTTGGAGGACATGCTACGGGCTTGTGTGATTGAATTTGAGGCGGTTGGGACACACACTTGCCTTTGATTGAGTTTGCTTACAACAACGGCTACCAATCAAGCATTGGGATGCCTCCATATGAAGCTTTGTATGGCGAAAATGTAGAACCCGTTGTGTTGGGATGATGTGGGTGAAAGATAGATAATTGGACTGAAATTGTTCGTGATGAGGAGAAAATCGGGGTGATCGAGATTGACTTAAGGCGCATCGGACCATCGAAGTCCTACATTGATTTAAAGAGAAGGGATATTGAGTATGCGATGGGTGAGAAAGTATTCCTCAAGATTTCTCCTTGGAAGAGAATTATGAGATTCGAAAGGAAAGCGAGTCCTCATTTCATTGGGCTATATGAGGTTCTAGAAAGAGTGGGTCCTTTGGCATATCGGTTGGCACTACCTCGAGTTAGAGAAGATACATAATGTCTTTCATGTGTCTATTTTGAGGAGGTATCGATCGGACCCATCTCATGTACTACCGATCGAAGAAATTGAAGTGAATCGGACCTCACATATGAGGAAGAACCATAGAGATTACGGCTTATGAGGTGAAGCGGCTACGGAACAAGCGAATACCGTTGGTAAAATGCTGTGGAACCATCATTCGGGCCAAGAAGCTACTTGGGAGCGTGAGGAGGACATGAGAGACGGCACCACACTATTGAGATTGATACAGGTAAAATTTGAGGCGAAATTTATTTTAAGGGGAGAATTATAACACCCCTATTTGTATAGCTGGTATATTTCTTTATTAGATGGCGGTGTCGGTCCGGACAATTAAGGAGATTAGAACCACACTTAAGACAACTAGATAAGCCATAAACACAAATAATTAGTAATTGTCAATTAGTTAAGTATAAATAAGAAAAATAGAACATAAGAAGTTAAATGAGCCGAGAGTCACGGCGATGGGTGACATTCCGAACGAGCTGCGAAGTCGATTTAAACTCAAATTTCGAACAGCAAAATGTGATGCTGCGGTCCTTAGGACCATTACGAATGCAGTGGAAAAGAGAAAATCACTAAAAAGAATTGTTAAGCCAGTCAAATAATTAGGTCAGGGAGTCGGAAGAAATATTGAATTATTTGCAAACCAAGACTAAATCGGCGAGGCAATTTGGTCAATTGACTTTAGTCTTGACTCTGACCTAAGCATCAAACAAAATCGGAGAAAAGAAAATTTCAGAATCGAGAATTAAATTAAAGAACTAATAGAAAAATAAATGAAAAAAAAAAAAGAGAAAATGAAAAAGTGAAGAGAGATGACATGTAACACCCTCCCCGTAGCAACTCCGTACAGTCTACTGTTCCGGTAACCGGTGTCGGTCCGGATAGCTAGAACGTCCGGAAAAATATTTAAACTAAAGCGAGAAACCATAAATAACTCAAATATTAACAAGAAAAATTTAGTAAAAATTTTAGAAATAAAATACAACCGAGTTAAACGAGACGGTGCCCAAGCGATGGGTAACCAGAGGGAAGTTGCGGTTCTCGCAACTAGGAGCCCTAGACCGGAAAAATTCATAAAATAATTTTGGGACTCCAGAGAAGGGTCATTGAGGTCCCTATGGCATTAGAATGCTAAGAAAATATTTAGAAAAATTTTCAATCAGTCAGACAATTTTGACCCGTTAAGCCAAGCGGAGGGCATTTTGGTCATTTCGCCTTCAGAGGTGATTTTTGGCCGACTTGTCCAGTTGAGTAAATAATTATTATGACTCAAAATATGAATAAATATTTCTAAAAATTAAATTGAAATGTGGTAGAAAAGAAAAGAAAAGAAAATGAATTAAAATTTCAATTTTGACCTCATGCTTAGGTCACTAAGCACTCCCACCCAATCACCACTTGACAAAATAAATAAAAGGGATAAAAATGAAGCAAAAATGAGATAAAAACAAAAGAAACCAGCAGTTTCCTTCTTCATACGGGCTGAATCAAGAGAGAAAGAGAGAGAAAAGGAAAAGAAGGAAAGAAAGGAAGAAGGAGAAGGAGATGAACAGTAGCAGAAACAGGGGTGCAGCAGGGCAGCATGTTTCTCTTCCGTCCAGGTGAGTTTGGCTCAACATCTATGGCTGATTTTTGGATATGTTTGAGGTATGTATGTGTGGAAGTTATGGTTAAAATTTGGTGATTGTTCAACGGTTGGATTTGGAGAAATATATTGTCGAACACAGGCTGTCTGTAGGTTGAATTCTTAATTTTGGCTACTGAAATTTGAGAAAAATAAATAGTTAGGATGCTTATAAAATTATGAAATTTGGTAAAAATGATATTTGGGATGTTGAGGCTGCTGGGTTAAAATTTGGTGAATTTTAGACTTGTGGTTTATGAGATATAAATTGTTTTGCATGAGCTGTTTGAGTAAGACTGATTTCTGCAAAAATTCAGATTTTGAAGGGTTGAATGAATGTTTTGATATCTCATGATATATAAATTATTTGAAGCTAAAATTTTTACTGATATTGTATACGGATGTCTTGAATATATGGTTAAAATTTGGGATTTATCTAACGGTTAGATCATTATATATAAATTTGAATGCACAAGCTGCCAGATTGGGTATTAATGGGTGGTTGTGGATTTAAGATTTATGATAGGAGTTTAGTCCAATTTAAGGGGAAATGCTGTTGAATTTTTATTGGATATTTAATTTAGGAAAGTGAAGTTATAATTGATTATGATTATTATGGTTCTAGGAGAAATCTTGAAGAATAACAAGCTCAAGGTTGGTTTCAAAAAGGTTAGTACTTACTTATGCAAAGATTTCTTTATTTCCATGTTAGGGACTTGAATTTAGTAGGAATTTGTAAATTAAATGGACTAAATTCATGTGTATACATACCATGGATTTCGGCTGCCCTAAGGAAGGAACAAGATTGAGTGTTTTTGATGGACTTAGAGTGGACTAAAGATGATGTTTAAGGTATATATATATATATGTATGATGAATTGGTGTGCTAACTAAGGTAATTGGTGTAATCCTTGAAAATGAGCTAGGGTTTGGGAGTGAAACTTAGATTTAGCTTATGAAATTGTGAAAGAACATTTTAATGGTCAATTAGTGACCATTTGAGGCAAGTTCACCATAATTTGAAGAGATTTAGAGTGATGCAAACTGAATTGGTGGGCTGCCTAATGAGTGCAGCAGGGTGGCTGTGATTCCAGCCCACTTAGACAGCCATAACTTTGGCTGTGTAAGTTCAATTTGTGTTTGGTCAATTGGAAATGAAACTAGACTTATAATGGCACATTTTTGCTGAAGAAACCATGCCCAAAAGACCAAAGCAAGAGGACCAAAAGTTGGCCCCAATCCGGGTACCCTGCAAGCCAATTCTGTAGAATGACTAAATGAATAGTAACTGTTCATTTGGCCATACTGTAGAAATGGTCAATTGACCTGAAATTTTTACATAAACAATTTAAGACCTAGACAAACAACTTTCATGAAGAAACCTACCCCAAACTATGACCAGAACCTAACCCAAATGGCAGTCACAGTCACTGTTCATGGTACTGTAGATTTGGTAATTTTTGCAGAATGGAAATCCGGCCAGCTGTGGTTTTTGGACCATATCTGGAGCTACAAAACTCCAAATGGAGTGATTCAAAAAAAGAAATTCAACTAGACAAAATAAGGAACAACTTTCATGTTTGCCATTTCTTCAAATTCCCACTGCAACAGTGTTTAATGGAACAGTAAACTTAGGCTTCAAAAACTGAAATTTCTGCCCTCTTGGTTTTAAGTTAGAAATGGTAATGGTGACCAATTCCAACAAGTTTTAAATACAAAATGTGGTATGTTTGGGGTGTTAAAACCAATACACCTATTTTCTATCCAAAAGTCAACATTTTTGTTGACCAATGAGGTGAATAGTGACACCAAAACTTGAAATTCAAATTTTGAAATTAGAAATGCATCTAAGGGACTTTAAATTGCAATTGGCAATTAATACTAGCAAACGTAAAACTCAAAATGTGGGATCTTGGTGTAATTAGAATTAATATATCCATTAAGTATAAAAAAGTCAACATTTTGGTTGACTAGTAAGGTGAATAGTAATCAAAATGATTAGTGAATTAAGATGAAGACCTAGAACCAATTCTAAGCTTAAATGCTTAGGATTGTATGACAAATATGGACTATGCATCCTAGTCAAAATTGTTAAAAAGAAATTAAGGCCATAGATTTGAAATCCATGAAATATTCATGGATTACTTGAAACATGAATAATAAGTCACCTAATTGATGAGAATAGATAGTTAGGGCTTATATGCCCATCACAAATGGAATTCATAAAATATTAGTAACTCAACTTGAAATATAAAATTTGTAATTACATAAGTAGATTCTTGAATGTATAAATGAGAAAGGAAAAATGTTTTGAATACAATGGTACATGTGAACCATTGTTTAGAATTGTGATCAATATGAATAACATAATGAATGAATAAATGAACCATATTAATGTATGAATGAGACATTAGTTCTCATTATGTAGAGAGGAGAAGTCTTTTGAGTACAATGGTATAAAAGGATAATTGATGTGAATTGTGATCATATAAATGATCAAATGAATGTATGAATTATAATTGAAATTTCTCATGAAATAATGAATTCATAAAACACAATATATTAATATTTAATGATATTATGTGCCCTTGTATTGCCTAGACACGTGTGTCAGATTGGATAGATTGGCATGCCAATAGGGTATTGTTTTAGCAATACTGCGAAAGGCTTTATGCCTGTATTCAAGGCTTTATGCCTGTATTCATGGCTTTATGCCCGTATTCATGGCTTTTATGCGTATTCATGGCTTTTATGCGATTATGTGATATCATGGCTTTTTAGCCATCTGGCTGCATACATGGTTGGCGTTACTGCGTCCCATGGTATGACGGCAGCACGCGATGTCGATGCACGACCCGTTATCGATCGATCATTGATATAGGTTACTTGGGCATGGAAAAGTATAAGCGTAATTGAGCCCGATTGTTAAAGAAAATACGAAAATTAAATATCGGGAATGATTATGATAGAACACAAAGAAACTCAAGATCATGAAGAAAATAATTAACAAAATGCATGAAGAAGTTAATATCATAAAGCGTAATTAGCCCTCGACTAAACATTAAGTTGGTAATTATTAGGTTCTTATGAATACAATGGCTAAGAAATTATGATTATTATTTGCATATTATATTTTCTTGTATTATTGGCACCACTAAGCTTTATGCTTAGCGCGTCTCTTTTGCAGCAGCGTAGTGCGAAGATTTGGGCGGAGGGCCCACTAGACCACAGTTGGGTAAGGCCGTTCACGATTACGCATAGTATGCATGTCACCTCACCGTCTGCAGTGCATTGGTAGGACACTAGGTGTCATTTTGGTATTTTGTAATTGATTTTATTTTCTCATGTGTAAATGAACTTATGAAATGTAATTTGATCTTCATGTAAATAATGAGAATTGTGTTTATAAATGGAAAAGTGAATGTTTATCTGTAATTTATATATGATTATCACATGTGATGAATGATTGAGAAATGAATGGTTGAAAAATGTTGAGATTTTGATAAATGGAATTTAGATGATTTAATATGAATATAGGAAGTGTTTTTCACGAGTTAGAAGAGCAGTTTTCTCCATTTTTAGCAGGTATTCTGGATTTTCTTTGAAATTTTGAAACCTCAAATAAATAATAATTCGATAAATGTCTTAAAATGAATTATATTTCACAAGTTATATTCAAAATTATGATAAAAATTAATTAAGATAAAATAGAGTGCTCGGCTGCTTGAGTGGCATTGCTTGCCCAGCTGCCTTTGTAGTCGGGTAAGGGTGTCACATGACATCATGCATGATGCCATAAATCCTATAATTAAAAATTTATTTAAATTGATTTTGGTCTTCCATAAGACAAAAGGCGAAAGAAAAAAAAAAAAGAAACAAAGTCTTCTTCCTCATCCATGTGCCGCCCTCACTCTCACTCTCCCTCTCCATTTCTAAACTCCATTAAAGCTTGAGTTCAAGCTTTTAAATCCCTACTAAACCCCAATTTCTTCCATAATTATTCCATAAAAACTTGTTTTAGTCACTTGAGAAGAATAGTGATCACCAAAGAAAGAAGAAAAGATGAGAAATTAGAGAATTCAAATCTAAGTGGAGTAAGCACCCTAATTTGAAATTTTGAGATTTATTAGTTGTGTTTGTAGCTTAAAGTAACTTAGAAGTTAAAGAAATGAAATGAAATTAATTGTTGGAGGACCAAACCTAAATTTCGGCCAGCATGGTGGGGAGTGTGATTTGCATGGTTTGATTGATTTGGATGGGGATATGAACATCTAGGAGTTAAGTGATTATAGTTAAAGGCTTTGAATTAGTTAAATGCAAAGAAATTGTGAACTAGGGTTTGGACACTTAGGGTTTAGAGACAAAAATGTGAAAAATTGGCGAATGATGTCTTTGATCGAGTTTGAAGTGAGAAATGGTCAATTGTGACCAAATAAAGTGTGTTAGAAGTGTTTGAACCAAAAGCAAATTCGGATTCAATGTGGTCATGTTGCTGGCACTAGGACCAAGGTCCCTTTAAGGGACCAAAACTGAAATTTTACAAGTCCAATTGGTATGATACCTATTGGGAATGAAAATAGACACTAAATGACGCAATTTTCATTCAGGAACCATGCCCAAACAGTGACCAAAACCTAGTGAATAAATTGACCAAACTCGGAAATTCTTAGTCTACCTGTACAATGACCAAATGAATAGTGTTTGTTCATTTAGCCATAACTTGAGCTAGCGAGTTTAAATGACCTGAAATTTTACCAGTGGATAGATGAGATATATACCTAAAACTTTCATGTGGAACACAAACCCAAATTATGCCACTAACCAAGTCATTTGTACCCAAATTTAGTGACCTAAAGCGCTAGAACCAAAATTTGCCTAGAAAATGCAGGTTAAGTCTAATCCAGTAGCCATGGTTCAAATTGCTATAACTTGAGCTAAAAAACTCCAATTGCAGTGATTCAAAAAGGAGAATAAACTTAAGACAATAGGAAACATTTTCTATGAAGGAAGTTTTGCCAAATTATAATGGAAAAATAACAAATAGAATAGTGCAACATAAGACACCAAAAGCGAAAATTGGCAATTTTGCCTAAAAGACTTAAGTTTTGAGAAAATGACCAAAACCAACAAGTTTAGTAACCAAAATGTGGTATGTGGGTGAAGTTGGAGTTCCCATACCTATTAAGCCTTAGAAAGTCTAGAAATTGACTTGAATATTATATTGAATAGTAACTTGAAACACAAATTTAAAAGAATGTCAAGTTTAGAAGATATAAGCTAGATAAAGTGAATTTGAATTTATTTTTAGATTTATGCTAAGTTATAGTCTTGAAACCTTTGTGGCTGTGTGTTTGGTGAAAAGACTTGGAAGGTCGAGAGGCGAGTTAAGGCCTAGAGGCGACTCACGTCAGGTTTGTGCACAATAAACCTTATTTGAGTATTTTGTCATTAAAAAATTGATTTGGTATGATTTATGAAAATTTGGTGTTAATCATGAATTGTGTTGCCACTTTGTGAATGAAACTATGACTTTGGAAATCTATTGGATTTCTCATGAATTATTTGAATAAAATGTTTGATATAGATTTTTATTCACACTTAGCATGTGATGCCTTATTATTCCTCCTCCATTTATGGGGTGAGATCGATTATTTTCCTTCCTCTCTGGATTACCAATTGAGTTTGTAGATCGGATGAATTTGCTTAGCTTGCTTAGCCAATTTTCTCAAGTGTTTATCTATTTTTTCTACTTCTGGATCAAAGAGCAATTCACCAGATTGAGAAGTTCTTGTCATAAACAAAAAATCAAACTAAAAAAATAGAAAAATGCCTCAAAACCATAGAAAATGATGGAATTTAGCCTTAAAAGGGTAAGGCCATGGAATCCTATGGATTGATTGGTCTTGATCAGAACGTCGTTTCCTTCAAAATAAGTATAAAGCGCCCTCCTAATTCAACTAAAATTTTGTCGATGAATAGTAACACCATAATTTTCACGAAAACCTAAAAATAGCAACACTTCACAAGCGAGTTAATTACAGAATATCCTAAAACTAAAAGCACGAAATCCAATAGACCTTCAGTCCCCGGCAACGGTGCTAAAACTTTTTATGGTTATCGATTCCACAAAAAATTAACTAGAAATGCCAATAATGAAATATTTTCTGAATGAATGCAATAAGTGATAATCCAGGTCGAACCCTAGAGACTAAGTTACTAAATTTCGTACACTTGTGTAGCAGAAAAAGAACAAAGGTTGGGGGGGCAGGGGTGTAACACTAAATCAGAAGAAATCAAGTTCAAAAATTAAAGAGTTAAATTTAGGTATGAAACTCTCAATTTAAACAAACTTTAGTCCAAGGTAATTCGCATTCCAATGCATGACTCAATCATAGATAAAAGAAATATAATTATCTCTTATTGAATACTTAACGTAGATTTACCAAACAGTGAGGTAAAACCCCTAACTTCCCTATACTCATCAATTCGAGCCCAGCACTCTTGTTAACTCTAATTATTAACTGAATTAGTATTAAGCAATCCTCATCAATTTAAAAACTGCTGTAACACCCCTCACCCGTCTACAGTGTAGTCAAGCAAGGTATGCTACATTCGATGCTAGAGCACCCTGTCCTGTCTTATCATGTACAATATTAATTTAATGTCTATTTAATTATATTATCTTACGTGTAGAAATTTTTTTTTCTGCCATTTCATTTTATAGAGACCCAATTAGAGTGTCTTTTATTTTATTCAGTGCATGGTGGGTTTCCTTATTTACCTATTAAAAATAATTTCATATCATTTTCTTATTTTCATACATCATCTCGTTGCTAATATCAATTTTCTAGGCATTATATTATATCATAGCTCATATAAAATTTCAAGAAAATAAATTTCATTTCATTCAGATAAACTTCATACATTCATATAAAATTTGTACACAATAATTTACAATTTATATACATTCACAAAATGATGTACATAGTTTACTTACATACAATAACCAAAACGCAAAAACCTAAATATACATGAGCCCTACCAAAATGGTGATGAGGTGGCCAGACACTCTAGCAGATCGATCAACTCTCTATCCGCACTCTCTACTCTCACTCTTTGGTGGTAGTCTCCTGTATCTATGCAAGGAAGCAATATATCATGCTAAGCATTTCTTCTTAGTGTTGCAATAATTTGATTTAAAAAAATAACTAAATAATTGAAATATTTATTACACGTATAACTTTATAAAGAAATATAGATTTCATGAGTTTATAGTCTTTTACATATATAGAACTTTGAAAGCAATTAAGTTAATCAAGATCTTTTCTGTTCATTTATTCCATGCCCAGTCTTATTACTTATATTTGTGATCTCTTCATGTAATTATTTAAAATTTAAGGTTTATGCGATATACGTGCCCAAGCAACCTATAGCAAACTATAAAGCTGGATACAAAGGTATACAAGTTAAACATCCATATGTCAACATGTATACATGTCATATTAGGCACAAGGCCGGTGGGTAGACATAAAGCCGAAATAAAATCGGGCACAATGGCCAGCGGAGCATAAAGCGATAGAACAACCATTTTAGATATATATTGTCTATCAATGATTATTCTTATGGGCGATCTTGCAATATGTAGTCCTAATTGGTATACCAATCGATCCATGCTATATAAATAAGTCTAGGTGCACTTTGGGCAAAATAGAGTTATTAAGTATTTATAATTTCATATTATGTGCTAGTTGTATTTAATAACATTTTCATGTTACTTATGATAGGAAACATAAGTCCCACATGCATATTCATGTAACTTTTATGTTTAATAATTCATTTGATTAACTTCATATCATATAACAAGTTATTTTATGAACCTTTCTTAAGATCTAGATTTGATGTCATAAGTTCACCTAACAAATTGGTCAGGTGTGGCCACTATTTGGCCCTGCTTGTAATAGTATGCCCTAGAGCATATCATTTAGTATGTATCTTGTACATGTTTTATTAATAAAAGGCATTTTACTTTTACATTTACATAATATATTTATGTGTAATAGAAAAGGTCCATGATATGTTGTTAGAAATTCTATTCTTAAGTTGTTAAGATATGAGTGTGATATTTCTAGCACAAAGTATCATAAATTAGTTCACAATCGAGGATGCTTCACACATGACATGATTTATCGAGAAAGATTGTCTTCATGTTTGTTCCCAATGTATTTATATGAGATAAAAATAAGATGGAATGGTGAGTCTCATGCGGATAACAAACATGATAGGCACTTATGCATGATAAGTATGCCAACCGGTGACATTTATAACAAGCACATGGAGTTTACTCTTGTCAGTACCTTTATCATAAATCATATCATTGCATATAATCTTGAGACTGAGATAGCCTGATTATCTTATATATAAGTAGTTTGAGTTTGATCTGCTTTCATACTTATCTTGTGTTTGGGTATATGGGCATGTGTTGGCTCCTACTAGTTATATATGGAGGAAGGTGTTGATCAAGATGGAATCTATTACCCTAAGTAAATAGGGATAAAATCCTGTATTCATTTAATTGTTCTTGATGTTTCAATTTCTGGCACGAGACGGATAGATTTAATCGAAAGAGTTTTACGATGAGAAAATCTTTTAATCAAGAATTAGAATTAAAAGAGAACATAATATTCATAGCGAATGGGGTTTGACATAAACCATGACTCCAGCTCGAATTGGGATTTTGTAACAGAGAGATTCTAATGCATGGTAACATATGATTATAGGTTCATTTAAGGTAAATCTTATTACTAGTTGAGTAGCTATGGCATGCTATGCTAGGTGTTAACCATAGTCTATAAATTTGCCTAAAATGATTTAGAGAAATCATGTATGGTAAGAATGTAACACCCTCTCTGTAACAATTC